>NW_027370808.1:0-33175 GCF_046119375.1 Phyllobates terribilis
AGATGCCAGCTCCTTTCATTCAGTCAGTACCTTCAAACATTTCTGGTATATGAAAAACATGTTTTTCAATGGCAAAAATCAATGAATATTGTAAATGCACAAACAGTAATATCTCCACATTGCACGGTGCAATTCTGAAATTTTTAGCTTTTTCCTGTTAATCCTAGCATGATAAAGAAGATTCAAAGAGAGTGAGATGCCAGCTCCTTTCATTCAGTCAGTAGCTTCAAACATTTCTGGTATATGAAAAACATGTTTTTCAATGGCAAAAATCAATGAATATTGTAAATGCACAAACAGTAATATCTCCACATTGCACGGTGCAATTCTGAAATTTTTAGCTTTTTCCTGTTAATCCTAGCATGATAAAGAAGATTCAAAGAGAGTGAGATGCCAGCTCCTTTCATTCAGTCAGTAGCTTCAAACATTTCTGGTATATGAAAAACATGTTTTTCAATGGCAAAAATCAATGAATATTGTAAATGCACAAACAGTAATATCTCCACATTGCACGGTGCAATTCTGAAATTTTTAGCTTTTTCCTGTTAATCCTAGCATGATAAAGAAGATTCAAAGAGAGTGAGATGCCAGCTCCTTTCATTCAGTCAGTAGCTTCAAACATTTCTGGTATATGAAAAACATGTTTTTCAATGGCAAAAATCAATGAATATTGTAAATGCACAAACAGTAATATCTCCACATTGCACGGTGCAATTCTGAAATTTTTAGCTTTTTCCTGTTAATCCTAGCATGATAAAGAAGATTCAAAGAGAGTGAGATGCCAGCTCCTTTCATTCAGTCAGTAGCTTCAAACATTTCTGGACGTTTTTCAATGGCAAAAATCAATGAATATTGTAAATGCACAAACAGTAATATCTCCACATTGCACGGTGCAATTCTGAAATTTTTAGCTTTTTCCTGTTAATCCTAGCATGATAAAGAAGATTCAAAGAGAGTGAGATGCCAGCTCCTTTCATTCAGTCAGTAGCTTCAAACATTTCTGGTATATGAAAAACATGTTTTTCAATGGCAAAAATCAATGAATATTGTAAATGCACAAACAGTAATATCTCCACATTGCACGGTGCAATTCTGAAATTTTTAGCTTTTTCCTGTTAATCCTAGCATGATAAAGAAGATTCAAAGAGAGTGAGATGCCAGCTCCTTTCATTCAGTCAGTAGCTTCAAACATTTCTGGTATATGAAAAACATGTTTTTCAATGGCAAAAATCAATGAATATTGTAAATGCACAAACAGTAATATCTCCACATTGCACGGTGCAATTCTGAAATTTTTTGCTTTTTCCTGCTAATCCTAGCATGATAAAGAAGATTCAAAGAGAGTGAGATGCCAGCTCCTTTCATTCAGTCAGTAGCTTCAAACATTTCTGGTATATGAAAAACATGTTTTTCAATGGCAAAAATCAATGAATATTGTAAATGCACAAACAGTAATATCTCCACATTGCACGGTGCAATTCTGAAATTTTTAGCTTTTTCCTGTTAATCCTAGCATGATAAAGAAGATTCAAAGAGAGTGAGATGCCAGCTCCTTTCATTCAGTCAGTAGCTTCAAACATTTCTGGTATATGAAAAACATGTTTTTCAATGGCAAAAATCAATGAATATTGTAAATGCACAAACAGTAATATCTCCACATTGCACGGTGCAATTCTGAAATTTTTAGCTTTTTCCTGTTAATCCTAGCATGATAAAGAAGATTCAAAGAGAGTGAGATGCCAGCTCCTTTCATTCAGTCAGTAGCTTCAAACATTTCTGGTATATGAAAAACATGTTTTTCAATGGCAAAAATCAATGAATATTGTAAATGCACAAACAGTAATATCTCCACATTGCACGGTGCAATTCTGAAATTTTTAGCTTTTTCCTGTTAATCCTAGCATGATAAAGAAGATTCAAAGAGAGTGAGATGCCAGCTCCTTTCATTCAGTCAGTAGCTTCAAACATTTCTGGTATATGAAAAACATGTTTTTCAATGGCAAAAATCAATGAATATTGTAAATGCACAAACAGTAATATCTCCACATTGCACGGTGCAATTCTGAAATTTTTTGCTTTTTCCTGCTAATCCTAGCATTATAAAGAAGATTCAAAGAGAGTGAGATGCCAGCTCCTTTCATTCAGTCAGTAGCTTCAAACATTTCTGGACGTTTTTCAATGGCAAAAATCAATGAATATTGTAAATGCACAAACAGTAATATCTCCACATTGCACGGTGCAATTCTGAAATTTTTAGCTTTTTCCTGTTAATCCTAGCATGATAAAGAAGATTCAAAGAGAGTGAGATGCCAGCTCCTTTCATTCAGTCAGTAGCTTCAAACATTTCTGGTATATGAAAAACATGTTTTTCAATGGCAAAAATCAATGAATATTGTAAATGCACAAACAGTAATATCTCCACATTGCACGGTGCAATTCTGAAATTTTTAGCTTTTTCCTGTTAATCCTAGCATGATAAAGAAGATTCAAAGAGAGTGAGATGCCAGCTCCTTTCATTCAGTCAGTAGCTTCAAACATTTCTGGTATATGAAAAACATGTTTTTCAATGGCAAAAATCAATGAATATTGTAAATGCACAAACAGTAATATCTCCACATTGCACGGTGCAATTCTGAAATTTTTAGCTTTTTCCTGTTAATCCTAGCATGATAAAGAAGATTCAAAGAGAGTGAGATGCCAGCTCCTTTCATTCAGTCAGTAGCTTCAAACATTTCTGGTATATGAAAAACATGTTTTTCAATGGCAAAAATCAATGAATATTGTAAATGCACAAACAGTAATATCTCCACATTGCACGGTGCAATTCTGAAATTTTTTGCTTTTTCCTGCTAATCCTAGCATGATAAAGAAGATTCAAAGAGAGTGAGATGCCAGCTCCTTTCATTCAGTCAGTAGCTTCAAACATTTCTGGACGTTTTTCAATGGCAAAAATCAATGAATATTGTAAATGCACAAACAGTAATATCTCCACATTGCACGGTGCAATTCTGAAATTTTTAGCTTTTTCCTGTTAATCCTAGCATGATAAAGAAGATTCAAAGAGAGTGAGATGCCAGCTCCTTTCATTCAGTCAGTAGCTTCAAACATTTCTGGTATATGAAAAACATGTTTTTCAATGGCAAAAATCAATGAATATTGTAAATGCACAAACAGTAATATCTCCACATTGCACGGTGCAATTCTGAAATTTTTTGCTTTTTCCTGCTAATCCTAGCATGATAAAGAAGATTCAAAGAGAGTGAGATGCCAGCTCCTTTCATTCAGTCAGTAGCTTCAAACATTTCTGGTATATGAAAAACATGTTTTTCAATGGCAAAAATCAATGAATATTGTAAATGCACAAACAGTAATATCTCCACATTGCACGGTGCAATTCTGAAATTTTTAGCTTTTTCCTGTTAATCCTAGCATGATAAAGAAGATTCAAAGAGAGTGAGATGCCAGCTCCTTTCATTCAGTCAGTACCTTCAAACATTTCTGGTATATGAAAAACATGTTTTTCAATGGCAAAAATCAATGAATATTGTAAATGCACAAACAGTAATATCTCCACATTGCACGGTGCAATTCTGAAATTTTTAGCTTTTTCCTGTTAATCCTAGCATGATAAAGAAGATTCAAAGAGAGTGAGATGCCAGCTCCTTTCATTCAGTCAGTAGCTTCAAACATTTCTGGTATATGAAAAACATGTTTTTCAATGGCAAAAATCAATGAATATTGTAAATGCACAAACAGTAATATCTCCACATTGCACGGTGCAATTCTGAAATTTTTAGCTTTTTCCTGTTAATCCTAGCATGATAAAGAAGATTCAAAGAGAGTGAGATGCCAGCTCCTTTCATTCAGTCAGTAGCTTCAAACATTTCTGGTATATGAAAAACATGTTTTTCAATGGCAAAAATCAATGAATATTGTAAATGCACAAACAGTAATATCTCCACATTGCACGGTGCAATTCTGAAATTTTTAGCTTTTTCCTGTTAATCCTAGCATGATAAAGAAGATTCAAAGAGAGTGAGATGCCAGCTCCTTTCATTCAGTCAGTAGCTTCAAACATTTCTGGTATATGAAAAACATGTTTTTCAATGGCAAAAATCAATGAATATTGTAAATGCACAAACAGTAATATCTCCACATTGCACGGTGCAATTCTGAAATTTTTAGCTTTTTCCTGTTAATCCTAGCATGATAAAGAAGATTCAAAGAGAGTGAGATGCCAGCTCCTTTCATTCAGTCAGTAGCTTCAAACATTTCTGGACGTTTTTCAATGGCAAAAATCAATGAATATTGTAAATGCACAAACAGTAATATCTCCACATTGCACGGTGCAATTCTGAAATTTTTAGCTTTTTCCTGTTAATCCTAGCATGATAAAGAAGATTCAAAGAGAGTGAGATGCCAGCTCCTTTCATTCAGTCAGTAGCTTCAAACATTTCTGGTATATGAAAAACATGTTTTTCAATGGCAAAAATCAATGAATATTGTAAATGCACAAACAGTAATATCTCCACATTGCACGGTGCAATTCTGAAATTTTTAGCTTTTTCCTGTTAATCCTAGCATGATAAAGAAGATTCAAAGAGAGTGAGATGCCAGCTCCTTTCATTCAGTCAGTAGCTTCAAACATTTCTGGTATATGAAAAACATGTTTTTCAATGGCAAAAATCAATGAATATTGTAAATGCACAAACAGTAATATCTCCACATTGCACGGTGCAATTCTGAAATTTTTTGCTTTTTCCTGCTAATCCTAGCATGATAAAGAAGATTCAAAGAGAGTGAGATGCCAGCTCCTTTCATTCAGTCAGTAGCTTCAAACATTTCTGGTATATGAAAAACATGTTTTTCAATGGCAAAAATCAATGAATATTGTAAATGCACAAACAGTAATATCTCCACATTGCACGGTGCAATTCTGAAATTTTTAGCTTTTTCCTGTTAATCCTAGCATGATAAAGAAGATTCAAAGAGAGTGAGATGCCAGCTCCTTTCATTCAGTCAGTAGCTTCAAACATTTCTGGTATATGAAAAACATGTTTTTCAATGGCAAAAATCAATGAATATTGTAAATGCACAAACAGTAATATCTCCACATTGCACGGTGCAATTCTGAAATTTTTAGCTTTTTCCTGTTAATCCTAGCATGATAAAGAAGATTCAAAGAGAGTGAGATGCCAGCTCCTTTCATTCAGTCAGTAGCTTCAAACATTTCTGGTATATGAAAAACATGTTTTTCAATGGCAAAAATCAATGAATATTGTAAATGCACAAACAGTAATATCTCCACATTGCACGGTGCAATTCTGAAATTTTTAGCTTTTTCCTGTTAATCCTAGCATGATAAAGAAGATTCAAAGAGAGTGAGATGCCAGCTCCTTTCATTCAGTCAGTAGCTTCAAACATTTCTGGTATATGAAAAACATGTTTTTCAATGGCAAAAATCAATGAATATTGTAAATGCACAAACAGTAATATCTCCACATTGCACGGTGCAATTCTGAAATTTTTTGCTTTTTCCTGCTAATCCTAGCATTATAAAGAAGATTCAAAGAGAGTGAGATGCCAGCTCCTTTCATTCAGTCAGTAGCTTCAAACATTTCTGGACGTTTTTCAATGGCAAAAATCAATGAATATTGTAAATGCACAAACAGTAATATCTCCACATTGCACGGTGCAATTCTGAAATTTTTAGCTTTTTCCTGTTAATCCTAGCATGATAAAGAAGATTCAAAGAGAGTGAGATGCCAGCTCCTTTCATTCAGTCAGTAGCTTCAAACATTTCTGGTATATGAAAAACATGTTTTTCAATGGCAAAAATCAATGAATATTGTAAATGCACAAACAGTAATATCTCCACATTGCACGGTGCAATTCTGAAATTTTTAGCTTTTTCCTGTTAATCCTAGCATGATAAAGAAGATTCAAAGAGAGTGAGATGCCAGCTCCTTTCATTCAGTCAGTAGCTTCAAACATTTCTGGTATATGAAAAACATGTTTTTCAATGGCAAAAATCAATGAATATTGTAAATGCACAAACAGTAATATCTCCACATTGCACGGTGCAATTCTGAAATTTTTAGCTTTTTCCTGTTAATCCTAGCATGATAAAGAAGATTCAAAGAGAGTGAGATGCCAGCTCCTTTCATTCAGTCAGTAGCTTCAAACATTTCTGGTATATGAAAAACATGTTTTTCAATGGCAAAAATCAATGAATATTGTAAATGCACAAACAGTAATATCTCCACATTGCACGGTGCAATTCTGAAATTTTTTGCTTTTTCCTGCTAATCCTAGCATGATAAAGAAGATTCAAAGAGAGTGAGATGCCAGCTCCTTTCATTCAGTCAGTAGCTTCAAACATTTCTGGACGTTTTTCAATGGCAAAAATCAATGAATATTGTAAATGCACAAACAGTAATATCTCCACATTGCACGGTGCAATTCTGAAATTTTTAGCTTTTTCCTGTTAATCCTAGCATGATAAAGAAGATTCAAAGAGAGTGAGATGCCAGCTCCTTTCATTCAGTCAGTAGCTTCAAACATTTCTGGTATATGAAAAACATGTTTTTCAATGGCAAAAATCAATGAATATTGTAAATGCACAAACAGTAATATCTCCACATTGCACGGTGCAATTCTGAAATTTTTAGCTTTTTCCTGTTAATCCTAGCATGATAAAGAAGATTCAAAGAGAGTGAGATGCCAGCTCCTTTCATTCAGTCAGTAGCTTCAAACATTTCTGGTATATGAAAAACATGTTTTTCAATGGCAAAAATCAATGAATATTGTAAATGCACAAACAGTAATATCTCCACATTGCACGGTGCAATTCTGAAATTTTTAGCTTTTTCCTGTTAATCCTAGCATGATAAAGAAGATTCAAAGAGAGTGAGATGCCAGCTCCTTTCATTCAGTCAGTAGCTTCAAACATTTCTGGACGTTTTTCAATGGCAAAAATCAATGAATATTGTAAATGCACAAACAGTAATATCTCCACATTGCACGGTGCAATTCTGAAATTTTTTGCTTTTTCCTGCTAATCCTAGCATGATAAAGAAGATTCAAAGAGAGTGAGATGCCAGCTCCTTTCATTCAGTCAGTAGCTTCAAACATTTCTGGACGTTTTTCAATGGCAAAAATCAATGAATATTGTAAATGCACAAACAGTAATATCTCCACATTGCAAGGTGCAATTCTGAAATTTTTTGCTTTTTCCTGCTAATCCTAGCATGATAAAGAAGATTCAAAGAGAGTGAGATGCCAGCTCCTTTCATTCAGTCAGTAGCTTCAAACATTTCTGGACGTTTTTCAATGGCAAAAATCAATGAATATTGTAAATGCACAAACAGTAATATCTCCACATTGCACGGTGCAATTCTGAAATTTTTAGCTTTTTCCTGTTAATCCTAGCATGATAAAGAAGATTCAAAGAGAGTGAGATGCCAGCTCCTTTCATTCAGTCAGTAGCTTCAAACATTTCTGGACGTTTTTCAATGGCAAAAATCAATGAATATTGTAAATGCACAAACAGTAATATCTCCACATTGCACGGTGCAATTCTGAAATTTTTAGCTTTTTCCTGTTAATCCTAGCATGATAAAGAAGATTCAAAGAGAGTGAGATGCCAGCTCCTTTCATTCAGTCAGTAGCTTCAAACATTTCTGGTATATGAAAAACATGTTTTTCAATGGCAAAAATCAATGAATATTGTAAATGCACAAACAGTAATATCTCCACATTGCACGGTGCAATTCTGAAATTTTTAGCTTTTTCCTGTTAATCCTAGCATGATAAAGAAGATTCAAAGAGAGTGAGATGCCAGCTCCTTTCATTCAGTCAGTAGCTTCAAACATTTCTGGTATATGAAAAACATGTTTTTCAATGGCAAAAATCAATGAATATTGTAAATGCACAAACAGTAATATCTCCACATTGCACGGTGCAATTCTGAAATTTTTTGCTTTTTCCTGCTAATCCTAGCATGATAAAGAAGATTCAAAGAGAGTGAGATGCCAGCTCCTTTCATTCAGTCAGTAGCTTCAAACATTTCTGGACGTTTTTCAATGGCAAAAATCAATGAATATTGTAAATGCACAAACAGTAATATCTCCACATTGCACGGTGCAATTCTGAAATTTTTAGCTTTTTCCTGTTAATCCTAGCATGATAAAGAAGATTCAAAGAGAGTGAGATGCCAGCTCCTTTCATTCAGTCAGTAGCTTCAAACATTTCTGGTATATGAAAAACATGTTTTTCAATGGCAAAAATCAATGAATATTGTAAATGCACAAACAGTAATATCTCCACATTGCACGGTGCAATTCTGAAATTTTTAGCTTTTTCCTGTTAATCCTAGCATGATAAAGAAGATTCAAAGAGAGTGAGATGCCAGCTCCTTTCATTCAGTCAGTAGCTTCAAACATTTCTGGTATATGAAAAACATGTTTTTCAATGGCAAAAATCAATGAATATTGTAAATGCACAAACAGTAATATCTCCACATTGCACGGTGCAATTCTGAAATTTTTTGCTTTTTCCTGCTAATCCTAGCATGATAAAGAAGATTCAAAGAGAGTGAGATGCCAGCTCCTTTCATTCAGTCAGTAGCTTCAAACATTTCTGGACGTTTTTCAATGGCAAAAATCAATGAATATTGTAAATGCACAAACAGTAATATCTCCACATTGCACGGTGCAATTCTGAAATTTTTAGCTTTTTCCTGTTAATCCTAGCATGATAAAGAAGATTCAAAGAGAGTGAGATGCCAGCTCCTTTCATTCAGTCAGTAGCTTCAAACATTTCTGGTATATGAAAAACATGTTTTTCAATGGCAAAAATCAATGAATATTGTAAATGCACAAACAGTAATATCTCCACATTGCACGGTGCAATTCTGAAATTTTTAGCTTTTTCCTGTTAATCCTAGCATGATAAAGAAGATTCAAAGAGAGTGAGATGCCAGCTCCTTTCATTCAGTCAGTAGCTTCAAACATTTCTGGTATATGAAAAACATGTTTTTCAATGGCAAAAATCAATGAATATTGTAAATGCACAAACAGTAATATCTCCACATTGCACGGTGCAATTCTGAAATTTTTAGCTTTTTCCTGTTAATCCTAGCATGATAAAGAAGATTCAAAGAGAGTGAGATGCCAGCTCCTTTCATTCAGTCAGTAGCTTCAAACATTTCTGGACGTTTTTCAATGGCAAAAATCAATGAATATTGTAAATGCACAAACAGTAATATCTCCACATTGCACGGTGCAATTCTGAAATTTTTTGCTTTTTCCTGCTAATCCTAGCATGATAAAGAAGATTCAAAGAGAGTGAGATGCCAGCTCCTTTCATTCAGTCAGTAGCTTCAAACATTTCTGGACGTTTTTCAATGGCAAAAATCAATGAATATTGTAAATGCACAAACAGTAATATCTCCACATTGCAAGGTGCAATTCTGAAATTTTTTGCTTTTTCCTGCTAATCCTAGCATGATAAAGAAGATTCAAAGAGAGTGAGATGCCAGCTCCTTTCATTCAGTCAGTAGCTTCAAACATTTCTGGACGTTTTTCAATGGCAAAAATCAATGAATATTGTAAATGCACAAACAGTAATATCTCCACATTGCACGGTGCAATTCTGAAATTTTTAGCTTTTTCCTGTTAATCCTAGCATGATAAAGAAGATTCAAAGAGAGTGAGATGCCAGCTCCTTTCATTCAGTCAGTAGCTTCAAACATTTCTGGACGTTTTTCAATGGCAAAAATCAATGAATATTGTAAATGCACAAACAGTAATATCTCCACATTGCACGGTGCAATTCTGAAATTTTTAGCTTTTTCCTGTTAATCCTAGCATGATAAAGAAGATTCAAAGAGAGTGAGATGCCAGCTCCTTTCATTCAGTCAGTAGCTTCAAACATTTCTGGTATATGAAAAACATGTTTTTCAATGGCAAAAATCAATGAATATTGTAAATGCACAAACAGTAATATCTCCACATTGCACGGTGCAATTCTGAAATTTTTAGCTTTTTCCTGTTAATCCTAGCATGATAAAGAAGATTCAAAGAGAGTGAGATGCCAGCTCCTTTCATTCAGTCAGTAGCTTCAAACATTTCTGGTATATGAAAAACATGTTTTTCAATGGCAAAAATCAATGAATATTGTAAATGCACAAACAGTAATATCTCCACATTGCACGGTGCAATTCTGAAATTTTTTGCTTTTTCCTGCTAATCCTAGCATGATAAAGAAGATTCAAAGAGAGTGAGATGCCAGCTCCTTTCATTCAGTCAGTAGCTTCAAACATTTCTGGACGTTTTTCAATGGCAAAAATCAATGAATATTGTAAATGCACAAACAGTAATATCTCCACATTGCACGGTGCAATTCTGAAATTTTTAGCTTTTTCCTGTTAATCCTAGCATGATAAAGAAGATTCAAAGAGAGTGAGATGCCAGCTCCTTTCATTCAGTCAGTAGCTTCAAACATTTCTGGTATATGAAAAACATGTTTTTCAATGGCAAAAATCAATGAATATTGTAAATGCACAAACAGTAATATCTCCACATTGCACGGTGCAATTCTGAAATTTTTAGCTTTTTCCTGTTAATCCTAGCATGATAAAGAAGATTCAAAGAGAGTGAGATGCCAGCTCCTTTCATTCAGTCAGTAGCTTCAAACATTTCTGGTATATGAAAAACATGTTTTTCAATGGCAAAAATCAATGAATATTGTAAATGCACAAACAGTAATATCTCCACATTGCACGGTGCAATTCTGAAATTTTTAGCTTTTTCCTGTTAATCCTAGCATGATAAAGAAGATTCAAAGAGAGTGAGATGCCAGCTCCTTTCATTCAGTCAGTAGCTTCAAACATTTCTGGACGTTTTTCAATGGCAAAAAGCAATGAATATTGTAAATGCACAAACAGTAATATCTCCACATTGCACGGTGCAATTCTGAAATTTTTTGCTTTTTCCTGCTAATCCTAGCATGATAAAGAAGATTCAAAGAGAGTGAGATGCCAGCTCCTTTCATTCAGTCAGTAGCTTCAAACATTTCTGGACGTTTTTCAATGGCAAAAATCAATGAATATTGTAAATGCACAAACAGTAATATCTCCACATTGCAAGGTGCAATTCTGAAATTTTTTGCTTTTTCCTGCTAATCCTAGCATGATAAAGAAGATTCAAAGAGAGTGAGATGCCAGCTCCTTTCATTCAGTCAGTAGCTTCAAACATTTCTGGACGTTTTTCAATGGCAAAAATCAATGAATATTGTAAATGCACAAACAGTAATATCTCCACATTGCACGGTGCAATTCTGAAATTTTTAGCTTTTTCCTGTTAATCCTAGCATGATAAAGAAGATTCAAAGAGAGTGAGATGCCAGCTCCTTTCATTCAGTCAGTAGCTTCAAACATTTCTGGACGTTTTTCAATGGCAAAAATCAATGAATATTGTAAATGCACAAACAGTAATATCTTCACATTGCACGGTGCAATTCTGAAATTTTTAGCTTTTTCCTGTTAATCCTAGCATGATAAAGAAGATTCAAAGAGAGTGAGATGCCAGCTCCTTTCATTCAGTCAGTAGCTTCAAACATTTCTGGTATATGAAAAACATGTTTTTCAATGGCAAAAATCAATGAATATTGTAAATGCACAAACAGTAATATCTCCACATTGCACGGTGCAATTCTGAAATTTTTTGCTTTTTCCTGCTAATCCTAGCATGATAAAGAAGATTCAAAGAGAGTGAGATGCCAGCTCCTTTCATTCAGTCAGTAGCTTCAAACATTTCTGGACGTTTTTCAATGGCAAAAATCAATGAATATTGTAAATGCACAAACAGTAATATCTCCACATTGCACGGTGCAATTCTGAAATTTTTTGCTTTTTCCTGCTAATCCTAGCATGATAAAGAAGATTCAAAGAGAGTGAGATGCCAGCTCCTTTCATTCAGTCAGTAGCTTCAAACATTTCTGGACGTTTTTCAATGGCAAAAATCAATGAATATTGTAAATGCACAAACAGTAATATCTCCACATTGCACGGTGCAATTCTGAAATTTTTAGCTTTTTCCTGCTAATCCTAGCATGATAAAGAAGATTCAAAGAGAGTGAGATGCCAGCTCCTTTCATTCAGTCAGTAGCTTCAAACATTTCTGGTATATGAAAAACATGTTTTTCAATGGCAAAAATCAATGAATATTGTAAATGCACAAACAGTAATATCTCCACATTGCACGGTGCAATTCTGAAATTTTTTGCTTTTTCCTGCTAATCCTAGCATGATAAAGAAGATTCAAAGAGAGTGAGATGCCAGCTCCTTTCATTCAGTCAGTAGCTTCAAACATTTCTGGACGTTTTTCAATGGCAAAAATCAATGAATATTGTAAATGCACAAACAGTAATATCTCCACATTGCACGGTGCAATTCTGAAATTTTTAGCTTTTTCCTGTTAATCCTAGCATGATAAAGAAGATTCAAAGAGAGTGAGATGCCAGCTCCTTTCATTCAGTCAGTAGCTTCAAACATTTCTGGACGTTTTTCAATGGCAAAAATCAATGAATATTGTAAATGCACAAACAGTAATATCTCCACATTGCACGGTGCAATTCTGAAATTTTTAGCTTTTTCCTGTTAATCCTAGCATGATAAAGAAGATTCAAAGAGAGTGAGATGCCAGCTCCTTTCATTCAGTCAGTAGCTTCAAACATTTCTGGTATATGAAAAACATGTTTTTCAATGGCAAAAATCAATGAATATTGTAAATGCACAAACAGTAATATCTCCACATTGCACGGTGCAATTCTGAAATTTTTAGCTTTTTCCTGTTAATCCTAGCATGATAAAGAAGATTCAAAGAGATTGAGATGCCAGCTCCTTTCATTCAGTCAGTAGCTTCAAACATTTCTGGACGTTTTTCAATGGCAAAAATCAATGAATATTGTAAATGCACAAACAGTAATATCTCCACATTGCACGGTGCAATTCTGAAATTTTTAGCTTTTTCCTGTTAATCCTAGCATGATAAAGAAGATTCAAAGAGAGTGAGATGCCAGCTCCTTTCATTCAGTCAGTAGCTTCAAACATTTCTGGACGTTTTTCAATGGCAAAAATCAATGAATATTGTAAATGCACAAACAGTAATATCTCCACATTGCACGGTGCAATTCTGAAATTTTTAGCTTTTTCCTGTTAATCCTAGCATGATAAAGAAGATTCAAAGAGAGTGAGATGCCAGCTCCTTTCATTCAGTCAGTAGCTTCAAACATTTCTGGTATATGAAAAACATGTTTTTCAATGGCAAAAATCAATGAATATTGTAAATGCACAAACAGTAATATCTCCACATTGCACGGTGCAATTCTGAAATTTTTTGCTTTTTCCTGCTAATCCTAGCATGATAAAGAAGATTCAAAGAGAGTGAGATGCCAGCTCCTTTCATTCAGTCAGTAGCTTCAAACATTTCTGGTATATGAAAAACATGTTTTTCAATGGCAAAAATCAATGAATATTGTAAATGCACAAACAGTAATATCTCCACATTGCACGGTGCAATTCTGAAATTTTTAGCTTTTTCCTGTTAATCCTAGCATGATAAAGAAGATTCAAAGAGAGTGAGATGCCAGCTCCTTTCATTCAGTCAGTAGCTTCAAACATTTCTGGTATATGAAAAACATGTTTTTCAATGGCAAAAATCAATGAATATTGTAAATGCACAAACAGTAATATCTCCACATTGCACGGTGCAATTCTGAAATTTTTAGCTTTTTCCTGTTAATCCTAGCATGATAAAGAAGATTCAAAGAGAGTGAGATGCCAGCTCCTTTCATTCAGTCAGTAGCTTCAAACATTTCTGGTATATGAAAAACATGTTTTTCAATGGCAAAAATCAATGAATATTGTAAATGCACAAACAGTAATATCTCCACATTGCACGGTGCAATTCTGAAATTTTTTGCTTTTTCCTGCTAATCCTAGCATGATAAAGAAGATTCAAAGAGAGTGAGATGCCAGCTCCTTTCATTCAGTCAGTAGCTTCAAACATTTCTGGACGTTTTTCAATGGCAAAAATCAATGAATATTGTAAATGCACAAACAGTAATATCTCCACATTGCACGGTGCAATTCTGAAATTTTTAGCTTTTTCCTGTTAATCCTAGCATGATAAAGAAGATTCAAAGAGAGTGAGATGCCAGCTCCTTTCATTCAGTCAGTAGCTTCAAACATTTCTGGACGTTTTTCAATGGCAAAAATCAATGAATATTGTAAATGCACAAACAGTAATATCTCCACATTGCACGGTGCAATTCTGAAATTTTTAGCTTTTTCCTGTTAATCCTAGCATGATAAAGAAGATTCAAAGAGAGTGAGATGCCAGCTCCTTTCATTCAGTCAGTAGCTTCAAACATTTCTGGTATATGAAAAACATGTTTTTCAATGGCAAAAATCAATGAATATTGTAAATGCACAAACAGTAATATCTCCACATTGCACGGTGCAATTCTGAAATTTTTAGCTTTTTCCTGTTAATCCTAGCATGATAAAGAAGATTCAAAGAGAGTGAGATGCCAGCTCCTTTCATTCAGTCAGTAGCTTCAAACATTTCTGGTATATGAAAAACATGTTTTTCAATGGCAAAAATCAATGAATATTGTAAATGCACAAACAGTAATATCTCCACATTGCACGGTGCAATTCTGAAATTTTTTGCTTTTTCCTGCTAATCCTAGCATGATAAAGAAGATTCAAAGAGAGTGAGATGCCAGCTCCTTTCATTCAGTCAGTAGCTTCAAACATTTCTGGACGTTTTTCAATGGCAAAAATCAATGAATATTGTAAATGCACAAACAGTAATATCTCCACATTGCACGGTGCAATTCTGAAATTTTTAGCTTTTTCCTGTTAATCCTAGCATGATAAAGAAGATTCAAAGAGAGTGAGATGCCAGCTCCTTTCATTCAGTCAGTAGCTTCAAACATTTCTGGTATATGAAAAACATGTTTTTCAATGGCAAAAATCAATGAATATTGTAAATGCACAAACAGTAATATCTCCACATTGCACGGTGCAATTCTGAAATTTTTTGCTTTTTCCTGTTAATCCTAGCATGATAAAGAAGATTCAAAGAGAGTGAGATGCCAGCTCCTTTCATTCAGTCAGTAGCTTCAAACATTTCTGGTATATGAAAAACATGTTTTTCAATGGCAAAAATCAATGAATATTGTAAATGCACAAACAGTAATATCTCCACATTGCACGGTGCAATTCTGAAATTTTTTGCTTTTTCCTGCTAATCCTAGCATGATAAAGAAGATTCAAAGAGAGTGAGATGCCAGCTCCTTTCATTCAGTCAGTAGCTTCAAACATTTCTGGACGTTTTTCAATGGCAAAAATCAATGAATATTGTAAATGCACAAACAGTAATATCTCCACATTGCACGGTGCAATTCTGAAATTTTTAGCTTTTTCCTGTTAATCCTAGCATGATAAAGAAGATTCAAAGAGAGTGAGATGCCAGCTCCTTTCATTCAGTCAGTAGCTTCAAACATTTCTGGACGTTTTTCAATGGCAAAAATCAATGAATATTGTAAATGCACAAACAGTAATATCTCCACATTGCACGGTGCAATTCTGAAATTTTTTGCTTTTTCCTGCTAATCCTAGCATGATAAAGAAGATTCAAAGAGAGTGAGATGCCAGCTCCTTTCATTCAGTCAGTAGCTTCAAACATTTCTGGTATATGAAAAACATGTTTTTCAATGGCAAAAATCAATGAATATTGTAAATGCACAAACAGTAATATCTCCACATTGCACGGTGCAATTCTGAAATTTTTAGCTTTTTCCTGTTAATCCTAGCATGATAAAGAAGATTCAAAGAGAGTGAGATGCCAGCTCCTTTCATTCAGTCAGTAGCTTCAAACATTTCTGGTATATGAAAAACATGTTTTTCAATGGCAAAAATCAATGAATATTGTAAATGCACAAACAGTAATATCTCCACATTGCACGGTGCAATTCTGAAAATTTCAGAATTGCACCGTGCAATGTGGAGATATTACTGTTTGTGCATTTACAATATTCATTGATTTTTGCCATTGAAAAACATGTTTTTCATATACCAGAAATGTTTGAAGCTACTGACTGAATGAAAGGAGCTGGCATCTCACTCTCTTTGAATCTTCTTTATCATGCTAGGATTAACAGGAAAAAGCAAAAAATTTCAGAATTGCACCGTGCAATGTGGAGATATTACTGTTTGTGCATTTACAATATTCATTGATTTTTGCCATTGAAAAACATGTTTTTCATATACCAGAAATGTTTGAAGCTACTGACTGAATGAAAGGAGCTGGCATCTCACTCTCTTTGAATCTTCTTTATCATGCTAGGATTAACAGGAAAAAGCTAAAAATTTCAGAATTGCACCGTGCAATGTGGAGATATTACTGTTTGTGCATTTACAATATTCATTGATTTTTGCCATTGAAAAACATGTTTTTCATATACCAGAAATGTTTGAAGCTACTGACTGAATGAAAGGAGCTGGCATCTCACTCTCTTTGAATCTTCTTTATCATGCTAGGATTAACAGGAAAAAGCTAAAAATTTCAGAATTGCACCGTGCAATGTGGAGATATTACTGTTTGTGCATTTACAATATTCATTGATTTTTGCCATTGAAAAACATGTTTTTCATATACCAGAAATGTTTGAAGCTACTGACTGAATGAAAGGAGCTGGCATCTCACTCTCTTTGAATCTTCTTTATCATGCTAGGATTAGCAGGAAAAAGCAAAAAATTTCAGAATTGCACCGTGCAATGTGGAGATATTACTGTTTGTGCATTTACAATATTCATTGATTTTTGCCATTGAAAAACATGTTTTTCATATACCAGAAATGTTTGAAGCTACTGACTGAATGAAAGGAGCTGGCATCTCACTCTCTTTGAATCTTCTTTATCATGCTAGGATTAACAGGAAAAAGCTAAAATTTCAGAATTGCACCGTGCAATGTGGAGATATTACTGTTTGTGCATTTACAATATTCATTGATTTTTGCCATTGAAAAACGTCCAGAAATGTTTGAAGCTACTGACTGAATGAAAGGAGCTGGCATCTCACTCTCTTTGAATCTTCTTTATCATGCTAGGATTAACAGGAAAAAGCAAAAAATTTCAGAATTGCACCGTGCAATGTGGAGATATTACTGTTTGTGCATTTACAATATTCATTGATTTTTGCCATTGAAAAACATGTTTTTCATATACCAGAAATGTTTGAAGCTACTGACTGAATGAAAGGAGCTGGCATCTCACTCTCTTTGAATCTTCTTTATCATGCTAGGATTAACAGGAAAAAGCAAAAAATTTCAGAATTGCACCGTGCAATGTGGAGATATTACTGTTTGTGCATTTACAATATTCATTGATTTTTGCCATTGAAAAACATGTTTTTCATATACCAGAAATGTTTGAAGCTACTGACTGAATGAAAGGAGCTGGCATCTCACTCTCTTTGAATCTTCTTTATCATGCTAGGATTAGCAGGAAAAAGCTAAAAATTTCAGAATTGCACCGTGCAATGTGGAGATATTACTGTTTGTGCATTTACAATATTCATTGATTTTTGCCATTGAAAAACGTCCAGAAATGTTTGAAGCTACTGACTGAATGAAAGGAGCTGGCATCTCACTCTCTTTGAATCTTCTTTATCATGCTAGGATTAACAGGAAAAAGCTAAAAATTTCAGAATTGCACCGTGCAATGTGGAGATATTACTGTTTGTGCATTTACAATATTCATTGATTTTTGCCATTGAAAAACATGTTTTTCATATACCAGAAATGTTTGAAGCTACTGACTGAATGAAAGGAGCTGGCATCTCACTCTCTTTGAATCTTCTTTATCATGCTAGGATTAACAGGAAAAAGCTAAAAATTTCAGAATTGCACCGTGCAATGTGGAGATATTACTGTTTGTGCATTTACAATATTCATTGATTTTTGCCATTGAAAAACGTCCAGAAATGTTTGAAGCTACTGACTGAATGAAAGGAGCTGGCATCTCACTCTCTTTGAATCTTCTTTATCATGCTAGGATTAACAGGAAAAAGCTAAAAATTTCAGAATTGCACCGTGCAATGTGGAGATATTACTGTTTGTGCATTTACAATATTCATTGATTTTTGCCATTGAAAAACATGTTTTTCATATACCAGAAATGTTTGAAGCTACTGACTGAATGAAAGGAGCTGGCATCTCACTCTCTTTGAATCTTCTTTATCATGCTAGGATTAACAGGAAAAAGCTAAAAATTTCAGAATTGCACCGTGCAATGTGGAGATATTACTGTTTGTGCATTTACAATATTCATTGATTTTTGCCATTGAAAAACGTCCAGAAATGTTTGAAGCTACTGACTGAATGAAAGGAGCTGGCATCTCACTCTCTTTGAATCTTCTTTATCATGCTAGGATTAACAGGAAAAAGCTAAAAATTTCAGAATTGCACCGTGCAATGTGGAGATATTACTGTTTGTGCATTTACAATATTCATTGATTTTTGCCATTGAAAAACATGTTTTTCATATACCAGAAATGTTTGAAGCTACTGACTGAATGAAAGGAGCTGGCATCTCACTCTCTTTGAATCTTCTTTATCATGCTAGGATTAACAGGAAAAAGCTAAAAATTTCAGAATTGCACCGTGCAATGTGGAGATATTACTGTTTGTGCATTTACAATATTCATTGATTTTTGCCATTGAAAAACGTCCAGAAATGTTTGAAGCTACTGACTGAATGAAAGGAGCTGGCATCTCACTCTCTTTGAATCTTCTTTATCATGCTAGGATTAACAGGAAAAAGCTAAAAATTTCAGAATTGCACCGTGCAATGTGGAGATATTACTGTTTGTGCATTTACAATATTCATTGATTTTTGCCATTGAAAAACATGTTTTTCATATACCAGAAATGTTTGAAGCTACTGACTGAATGAAAGGAGCTGGCATCTCACTCTCTTTGAATCTTCTTTATCATGCTAGGATTAACAGGAAAAAGCTAAAAATTTCAGAATTGCACCGTGCAATGTGGAGATATTACTGTTTGTGCATTTACAATATTCATTGATTTTTGCCATTGAAAAACGTCCAGAAATGTTTGAAGCTACTGACTGAATGAAAGGAGCTGGCATCTCACTCTCTTTGAATCTTCTTTATCATGCTAGGATTAACAGGAAAAAGCTAAAAATTTCAGAATTGCACCGTGCAATGTGGAGATATTACTGTTTGTGCATTTACAATATTCATTGATTTTTGCCATTGAAAAACATGTTTTTCATATACCAGAAATGTTTGAAGCTACTGACTGAATGAAAGGAGCTGGCATCTCACTCTCTTTGAATCTTCTTTATCATGCTAGGATTAACAGGAAAAAGCTAAAAATTTCAGAATTGCACCGTGCAATGTGGAGATATTACTGTTTGTGCATTTACAATATTCATTGATTTTTGCCATTGAAAAACGTCCAGAAATGTTTGAAGCTACTGACTGAATGAAAGGAGCTGGCATCTCACTCTCTTTGAATCTTCTTTATCATGCTAGGATTAACAGGAAAAAGCTAAAAATTTCAGAATTGCACCGTGCAATGTGGAGATATTACTGTTTGTGCATTTACAATATTCATTGATTTTTGCCATTGAAAAACATGTTTTTCATATACCAGAAATGTTTGAAGCTACTGACTGAATGAAAGGAGCTGGCATCTCACTCTCTTTGAATCTTCTTTATCATGCTAGGATTAACAGGAAAAAGCTAAAAATTTCAGAATTGCACCGTGCAATGTGGAGATATTACTGTTTGTGCATTTACAATATTCATTGATTTTTGCCATTGAAAAACATGTTTTTCATATACCAGAAATGTTTGAAGCTACTGACTGAATGAAAGGAGCTGGCATCTCACTCTCTTTGAATCTTCTTTATCATGCTAGGATTAACAGGAAAAAGCTAAAAATTTCAGAATTGCACCGTGCAATGTGGAGATATTACTGTTTGTGCATTTACAATATTCATTGATTTTTGCCATTGAAAAACGTCCAGAAATGTTTGAAGCTACTGACTGAATGAAAGGAGCTGGCATCTCACTCTCTTTGAATCTTCTTTATCATGCTAGGATTAGCAGGAAAAAGCTAAAAATTTCAGAATTGCACCGTGCAATGTGGAGATATTACTGTTTGTGCATTTACAATATTCATTGATTTTTGCCATTGAAAAACATGTTTTTCATATACCAGAAATGTTTGAAGCTACTGACTGAATGAAAGGAGCTGGCATCTCACTCTCTTTGAATCTTCTTTATCATGCTAGGATTAACAGGAAAAAGCTAAAAATTTCAGAATTGCACCGTGCAATGTGGAGATATTACTGTTTGTGCATTTACAATATTCATTGATTTTTGCCATTGAAAAACATGTTTTTCATATACCAGAAATGTTTGAAGCTACTGACTGAATGAAAGGAGCTGGCATCTCACTCTCTTTGAATCTTCTTTATCATGCTAGGATTAACAGGAAAAAGCTAAAAATTTCAGAATTGCACCGTGCAATGTGGAGATATTACTGTTTGTGCATTTACAATATTCATTGATTTTTGCCATTGAAAAACGTCCAGAAATGTTTGAAGCTACTGACTGAATGAAAGGAGCTGGCATCTCACTCTCTTTGAATCTTCTTTATCATGCTAGGATTAGCAGGAAAAAGCAAAAAATTTCAGAATTGCACCGTGCAATGTGGAGATATTACTGTTTGTGCATTTACAATATTCATTGATTTTTGCCATTGAAAAACATGTTTTTCATATACCAGAAATGTTTGAAGCTACTGACTGAATGAAAGGAGCTGGCATCTCACTCTCTTTGAATCTTCTTTATCATGCTAGGATTAACAGGAAAAAGCTAAAAATTTCAGAATTGCACCGTGCAATGTGGAGATATTACTGTTTGTGCATTTACAATATTCATTGATTTTTGCCATTGAAAAACATGTTTTTCATATACCAGAAATGTTTGAAGCTACTGACTGAATGAAAGGAGCTGGCATCTCACTCTCTTTGAATCTTCTTTATCATGCTAGGATTAACAGGAAAAAGCTAAAAATTTCAGAATTGCACCGTGCAATGTGGAGATATTACTGTTTGTGCATTTACAATATTCATTGATTTTTGCCATTGAAAAACGTCCAGAAATGTTTGAAGCTACTGACTGAATGAAAGGAGCTGGCATCTCACTCTCTTTGAATCTTCTTTATCATGCTAGGATTAGCAGGAAAAAGCAAAAAATTTCAGAATTGCACCGTGCAATGTGGAGATATTACTGTTTGTGCATTTACAATATTCATTGATTTTTGCCATTGAAAAACGTCCAGAAATGTTTGAAGCTACTGACTGAATGAAAGGAGCTGGCATCTCACTCTCTTTGAATCTTCTTTATCATGCTAGGATTAACAGGAAAAAGCTAAAAATTTCAGAATTGCACCGTGCAATGTGGAGATATTACTGTTTGTGCATTTACAATATTCATTGATTTTTGCCATTGAAAAACGTCCAGAAATGTTTGAAGCTACTGACTGAATGAAAGGAGCTGGCATCTCACTCTCTTTGAATCTTCTTTATCATGCTAGGATTAACAGGAAAAAGCTAAAAATTTCAGAATTGCACCGTGCAATGTGGAGATATTACTGTTTGTGCATTTACAATATTCATTGATTTTTGCCATTGAAAAACATGTTTTTCATATACCAGAAATGTTTGAAGCTACTGACTGAATGAAAGGAGCTGGCATCTCACTCTCTTTGAATCTTCTTTATCATGCTAGGATTAACAGGAAAAAGCTAAAAATTTCAGAATTGCACCGTGCAATGTGGAGATATTACTGTTTGTGCATTTACAATATTCATTGATTTTTGCCATTGAAAAACATGTTTTTCATATACCAGAAATGTTTGAAGCTACTGACTGAATGAAAGGAGCTGGCATCTCACTCTCTTTGAATCTTCTTTATCATGCTAGGATTAACAGGAAAAAGCTAAAAATTTCAGAATTGCACCGTGCAATGTGGAGATATTACTGTTTGTGCATTTACAATATTCATTGATTTTTGCCATTGAAAAACGTCCAGAAATGTTTGAAGCTACTGACTGAATGAAAGGAGCTGGCATCTCACTCTCTTTGAATCTTCTTTATCATGCTAGGATTAACAGGAAAAAGCTAAAAATTTCAGAATTGCACCGTGCAATGTGGAGATATTACTGTTTGTGCATTTACAATATTCATTGATTTTTGCCATTGAAAAACGTCCAGAAATGTTTGAAGCTACTGACTGAATGAAAGGAGCTGGCATCTCACTCTCTTTGAATCTTCTTTATCATGCTAGGATTAACAGGAAAAAGCTAAAAATTTCAGAATTGCACCGTGCAATGTGGAGATATTACTGTTTGTGCATTTACAATATTCATTGATTTTTGCCATTGAAAAACGTCCAGAAATGTTTGAAGTTACTGACTGAATGAAAGGAGCTGGCATCTCACTCTCTTTGAATCTTATTTATCATGCTAGGATTAACAGGAAAAAGCTAAAAATTTCAGAATTGCACCGTGCAATGTGGAGATATTACTGTTTGTGCATTTACAATATTCATTGATTTTTGCCATTGAAAAACGTCCAGAAATGTTTGAAGCTACTGACTGAATGAAAGGAGCTGGCATCTCACTCTCTTTGAATCTTCTTTATCATGCTAGGATTAACAGGAAAAAGCTAAAAATTTCAGAATTGCACCGTGCAATGTGGAGATATTACTGTTTGTGCATTTACAATATTCATTGATTTTTGCCATTGAAAAACGTCCAGAAATGTTTGAAGCTACTGACTGAATGAAAGGAGCTGGCATCTCACTCTCTTTGAATCTTCTTTATCATGCTAGGATTAACAGGAAAAAGCAAAAAATTTCAGAATTGCACCGTGCAATGTGGAGATATTACTGTTTGTGCATTTACAATATTCATTGATTTTTGCCATTGAAAAACGTCCAGAAATGTTTGAAGCTACTGACTGAATGAAAGGAGCTGGCATCTCACTCTCTTTGAATCTTCTTTATCATGCTAGAATTAACAGGAAAAAGCTAAAAATTTCAGAATTGCACCGTGCAATGTGGAGATATTACTGTTTGTGCATTTACAATATTCATTGATTTTTGCCATTGAAAAACATGTTTTTCATATACCAGAAATGTTTGAAGCTACTGACTGAATGAAAGGAGCTGGCATCTCACTCTCTTTGAATCTTCTTTATCATGCTAGGATTAACAGGAAAAAGCTAAAAATTTCAGAATTGCACCGTGCAATGTGGAGATATTACTGTTTGTGCATTTACAATATTCATTGATTTTTGCCATTGAAAAACATGTTTTTCATATACCAGAAATGTTTGAAGCTACTGACTGAATGAAAGGAGCTGGCATCTCACTCTCTTTGAATCTTCTTTATCATGCTAGGATTAACAGGAAAAAGCTAAAAATTTCAGAATTGCACCGTGCAATGTGGAGATATTACTGTTTGTGCATTTACAATATTCATTGATTTTTGCCATTGAAAAACGTCCAGAAATGTTTGAAGCTACTGACTGAATGAAAGGAGCTGGCATCTCACTCTCTTTGAATCTTCTTTATCATGCTAGGATTAACAGGAAAAAGCTAAAAATTTCAGAATTGCACCGTGCAATGTGGAGATATTACTGTTTGTGCATTTACAATATTCATTGATTTTTGCCATTGAAAAACGTCCAGAAATGTTTGAAGCTACTGACTGAATGAAAGGAGCTGGCATCTCACTCTCTTTGAATCTTCTTTATCATGCTAGGATTAACAGGAAAAAGCAAAAAATTTCAGAATTGCACCGTGCAATGTGGAGATATTACTGTTTGTGCATTTACAATATTCATTGATTTTTGCCATTGAAAAACGTCCAGAAATGTTTGAAGCTACTGACTGAATGAAAGGAGCTGGCATCTCACTCTCTTTGAATCTTCTTTATCATGCTAGGATTAACAGGAAAAAGCTAAAAATTTCAGAATTGCACCGTGCAATGTGGAGATATTACTGTTTGTGCATTTACAATATTCATTGATTTTTGCCATTGAAAAACATGTTTTTCATATACCAGAAATGTTTGAAGCTACTGACTGAATGAAAGGAGCTGGCATCTCACTCTCTTTGAATCTTCTTTATCATGCTAGGATTAACAGGAAAAAGCTAAAAATTTCAGAATTGCACCGTGCAATGTGGAGATATTACTGTTTGTGCATTTACAATATTCATTGATTTTTGCCATTGAAAAACGTCCAGAAATGTTTGAAGCTACTGACTGAATGAAAGGAGCTGGCATCTCACTCTCTTTGAATCTTCTTTATCATGCTAGGATTAACAGGAAAAAGCTAAAAATTTCAGAATTGCACCGTGCAATGTGGAGATATTACTGTTTGTGCATTTACAATATTCATTGATTTTTGCCATTGAAAAACGTCCAGAAATGTTTGAAGCTACTGACTGAATGAAAGGAGCTGGCATCTCACTCTCTTTGAATCTTCTTTATCATGCTAGGATTAGCAGGAAAAAGCTAAAAATTTCAGAATTGCACCGTGCAATGTGGAGATATTACTGTTTGTGCATTTACAATATTCATTGATTTTTGCCATTGAAAAACATGTTTTTCATATACCAGAAATGTTTGAAGCTACTGACTGAATGAAAGGAGCTGGCATCTCACTCTCTTTGAATCTTCTTTATCATGCTAGGATTAACAGGAAAAAGCTAAAAATTTCAGAATTGCACCGTGCAATGTGGAGATATTACTGTTTGTGCATTTACAATATTCATTGATTTTTGCCATTGAAAAACGTCCAGAAATGTTTGAAGCTACTGACTGAATGAAAGGAGCTGGCATCTCACTCTCTTTGAATCTTCTTTATCATGCTAGGATTAACAGGAAAAAGCAAAACATTTCAGAATTGCACCGTGCAATGTGGAGATATTACTGTTTGTGCATTTACAATATTCATTGATTTTTGCCATTGAAAAACGTCCAGAAATGTTTGAAGCTACTGACTGAATGAAAGGAGCTGGCATCTCACTCTCTTTGAATCTTCTTTATCATGCTAGGATTAACAGGAAAAAGCTAAAAATTTCAGAATTGCACCGTGCAATGTGGAGATATTACTGTTTGTGCATTTACAATATTCATTGATTTTTGCCATTGAAAAACATGTTTTTCATATACCAGAAATGTTTGAAGCTACTGACTGAATGAAAGGAGCTGGCATCTCACTCTCTTTGAATCTTCTTTATCATGCTAGGATTAACAGGAAAAAGCTAAAAATTTCAGAATTGCACCGTGCAATGTGGAGATATTACTGTTTGTGCATTTACAATATTCATTGATTTTTGCCATTGAAAAACGTCCAGAAATGTTTGAAGCTACTGACTGAATGAAAGGAGCTGGCATCTCACTCTCTTTGAATCTTCTTTATCATGCTAGGATTAACAGGAAAAAGCTAAAAATTTCAGAATTGCACCGTGCAATGTGGAGATATTACTGTTTGTGCATTTACAATATTCATTGATTTTTGCCATTGAAAAACGTCCAGAAATGTTTGAAGCTACTGACTGAATGAAAGGAGCTGGCATCTCACTCTCTTTGAATCTTCTTTATCATGCTAGGATTAGCAGGAAAAAGCTAAAAATTTCAGAATTGCACCGTGCAATGTGGAGATATTACTGTTTGTGCATTTACAATATTCATTGATTTTTGCCATTGAAAAACATGTTTTTCATATACCAGAAATGTTTGAAGCTACTGACTGAATGAAAGGAGCTGGCATCTCACTCTCTTTGAATCTTCTTTATCATGCTAGGATTAACAGGAAAAAGCTAAAAATTTCAGAATTGCACCGTGCAATGTGGAGATATTACTGTTTGTGCATTTACAATATTCATTGATTTTTGCCATTGAAAAACGTCCAGAAATGTTTGAAGCTACTGACTGAATGAAAGGAGCTGGCATCTCACTCTCTTTGAATCTTCTTTATCATGCTAGGATTAACAGGAAAAAGCTAAAAATTTCAGAATTGCACCGTGCAATGTGGAGATATTACTGTTTGTGCATTTACAATATTCATTGATTTTTGCCATTGAAAAACGTCCAGAAATGTTTGAAGCTACTGACTGAATGAAAGGAGCTGGCATCTCACTCTCTTTGAATCTTCTTTATCATGCTAGGATTAACAGGAAAAAGCTAAAAATTTCAGAATTGCACCGTGCAATGTGGAGATATTACTGTTTGTGCATTTACAATATTCATTGATTTTGCCATTGAAAAACGTCCAGAAATGTTTGAAGCTACTGACTGAATGAAAGGAGCTGGCATCTCACTCTCTTTGAATCTTCTTTATCATGCTAGGATTAGCAGGAAAAAGCTAAAAATTTCAGAATTGCACCGTGCAATGTGGAGATATTACTGTTTGTGCATTTACAATATTCATTGATTTTTGCCATTGAAAAACATGTTTTTCATATACCAGAAATGTTTGAAGCTACTGACTGAATGAAAGGAGCTGGCATCTCACTCTCTTTGAATCTTCTTTATCATGCTAGGATTAACAGGAAAAAGCTAAAAATTTCAGAATTGCACCGTGCAATGTGGAGATATTACTGTTTGTGCATTTACAATATTCATTGATTTTTGCCATTGAAAAACGTCCAGAAATGTTTGAAGCTACTGACTGAATGAAAGGAGCTGGCATCTCACTCTCTTTGAATCTTCTTTATCATGCTAGGATTAACAGGAAAAAGCTAAAAATTTCAGAATTGCACCGTGCAATGTGGAGATATTACTGTTTGTGCATTTACAATATTCATTGATTTTTGCCATTGAAAAACATGTTTTTCATATACCAGAAATGTTTGAAGCTACTGACTGAATGAAAGGAGCTGGCATCTCACTCTCTTTGAATCTTCTTTATCATGCTAGGATTAACAGGAAAAAGCAAAAAATTTCAGAATTGCACCGTGCAATGTGGAGATATTACTGTTTGTGCATTTACAATATTCATTGATTTTTGCCATTGAAAAACGTCCAGAAATGTTTGAAGCTACTGACTGAATGAAAGGAGCTGGCATCTCACTCTCTTTGAATCTTCTTTATCATGCTAGGATTAACAGGAAAAAGCTAAAAATTTCAGAATTGCACCGTGCAATGTGGAGATATTACTGTTTGTGCATTTACAATATTCATTGATTTTTGCCATTGAAAAACATGTTTTTCATATACCAGAAATGTTTGAAGCTACTGACTGAATGAAAGGAGCTGGCATCTCACTCTCTTTGAATCTTCTTTATCATGCTAGGATTAACAGGAAAAAGCTAAAAATTTCAGAATTGCACCGTGCAATGTGGAGATATTACTGTTTGTGCATTTACAATATTCATTGATTTTTGCCATTGAAAAACGTCCAGAAATGTTTGAAGCTACTGACTGAATGAAAGGAGCTGGCATCTCACTCTCTTTGAATCTTCTTTATCATGCTAGGATTAACAGGAAAAAGCTAAAAATTTCAGAATTGCACCGTGCAATGTGGAGATATTACTGTTTGTGCATTTACAATATTCATTGATTTTTGCCATTGAAAAACGTCCAGAAATGTTTGAAGCTACTGACTGAATGAAAGGAGCTGGCATCTCACTCTCTTTGAATCTTCTTTATCATGCTAGGATTAACAGGAAAAAGCTAAAAATTTCAGAATTGCACCGTGCAATGTGGAGATATTACTGTTTGTGCATTTACAATATTCATTGATTTTTGCCATTGAAAAACGTTCATATACCAGAAATGTTTGAAGCTACTGACTGAATGAAAGGAGCTGGCATCTCACTCTCTTTGAATCTTCTTTATCATGCTAGGATTAACAGGAAAAAGCTAAAAATTTCAGAATTGCACCGTGCAATGTGGAGATATTACTGTTTGTGCATTTACAATATTCATTGATTTTTGCCATTGAAAAACGTCCAGAAATGTTTGAAGCTACTGACTGAATGAAAGGAGCTGGCATCTCACTCTCTTTGAATCTTCTTTATCATGCTAGGATTAACAGGAAAAAGCTAAAAATTTCAGAATTGCACCGTGCAATGTGGAGATATTACTGTTTGTGCATTTACAATATTCATTGATTTTTGCCATTGAAAAACATGTTTTTCATATACCAGAAATGTTTGAAGCTACTGACTGAATGAAAGGAGCTGGCATCTCACTCTCTTTGAATCTTCTTTATCATGCTAGGATTAACAGGAAAAAGCTAAAAATTTCAGAATTGCACCGTGCAATGTGGAGATATTACTGTTTGTGCATTTACAATATTCATTGATTTTTGCCATTGAAAAACATGTTTTTCATATACCAGAAATGTTTGAAGCTACTGACTGAATGAAAGGAGCTGGCATCTCACTCTCTTTGAATCTTCTTTATCATGCTAGGATTAACAGGAAAAAGCTAAAAATTTCAGAATTGCACCGTGCAATGTGGAGATATTACTGTTTGTGCATTTACAATATTCATTGATTTTTGCCATTGAAAAACATGTTTTTCATATACCAGAAATGTTTGAAGCTACTGACTGAATGAAAGGAGCTGGCATCTCACTCTCTTTGAATCTTCTTTATCATGCTAGGATTAACAGGAAAAAGCTAAAAATTTCAGAATTGCACCGTGCAATGTGGAGATATTACTGTTTGTGCATTTACAATATTCATTGATTTTTGCCATTGAAAAACATGTTTTTCATATACCAGAAATGTTTGAAGCTACTGACTGAATGAAAGGAGCTGGCATCTCACTCTCTTTGAATCTTCTTTATCATGCTAGGATTAACAGGAAAAAGCTAAAAATTTCAGAATTGCACCGTGCAATGTGGAGATATTACTGTTTGTGCATTTACAATATTCATTGATTTTTGCCATTGAAAAACATGTTTTTCATATACCAGAAATGTTTGAAGCTACTGACTGAATGAAAGGAGCTGGCATCTCACTCTCTTTGAATCTTCTTTATCATGCTAGGATTAACAGGAAAAAGCTAAAAATTTCAGAATTGCACCGTGCAATGTGGAGATATTACTGTTTGTGCATTTACAATATTCATTGATTTTTGCCATTGAAAAACATGTTTTTCATATACCAGAAATGTTTGAAGCTACTGACTGAATGAAAGGAGCTGGCATCTCACTCTCTTTGAATCTTCTTTATCATGCTAGGATTAACAGGAAAAAGCTAAAAATTTCAGAATTGCACCGTGCAATGTGGAGATATTACTGTTTGTGCATTTACAATATTCATTGATTTTTGCCATTGAAAAACATGTTTTTCATATACCAGAAATGTTTGAAGCTACTGACTGAATGAAAGGAGCTGGCATCTCACTCTCTTTGAATCTTCTTTATCATGCTAGGATTAACAGGAAAAAGCTAAAAATTTCAGAATTGCACCGTGCAATGTGGAGATATTACTGTTTGTGCATTTACAATATTCATTGATTTTTGCCATTGAAAAACATGTTTTTCATATACCAGAAATGTTTGAAGCTACTGACTGAATGAAAGGAGCTGGCATCTCACTCTCTTTGAATCTTCTTTATCATGCTAGGATTAACAGGAAAAAGCTAAAAATTTCAGAATTGCACCGTGCAATGTGGAGATATTACTGTTTGTGCATTTACAATATTCATTGATTTTTGCCATTGAAAAACATGTTTTTCATATACCAGAAATGTTTGAAGCTACTGACTGAATGAAAGGAGCTGGCATCTCACTCTCTTTGAATCTTCTTTATCATGCTAGGATTAACAGGAAAAAGCTAAAAATTTCAGAATTGCACCGTGCAATGTGGAGATATTACTGTTTGTGCATTTACAATATTCATTGATTTTTGCCATTGAAAAACATGTTTTTCATATACCAGAAATGTTTGAAGCTACTGACTGAATGAAAGGAGCTGGCATCTCACTCTCTTTGAATCTTCTTTATCATGCTAGGATTAACAGGAAAAAGCTAAAAATTTCAGAATTGCACCGTGCAATGTGGAGATATTACTGTTTGTGCATTTACAATATTCATTGATTTTTGCCATTGAAAAACATGTTTTTCATATACCAGAAATGTTTGAAGCTACTGACTGAATGAAAGGAGCTGGCATCTCACTCTCTTTGAATCTTCTTTATCATGCTAGGATTAACAGGAAAAAGCTAAAAATTTCAGAATTGCACCGTGCAATGTGGAGATATTACTGTTTGTGCATTTACAATATTCATTGATTTTTGCCATTGAAAAACATGTTTTTCATATACCAGAAATGTTTGAAGCTACTGACTGAATGAAAGGAGCTGGCATCTCACTCTCTTTGAATCTTCTTTATCATGCTAGGATTAACAGGAAAAAGCTAAAAATTTCAGAATTGCACCGTGCAATGTGGAGATATTACTGTTTGTGCATTTACAATATTCATTGATTTTTGCCATTGAAAAACATGTTTTTCATATACCAGAAATGTTTGAAGCTACTGACTGAATGAAAGGAGCTGGCATCTCACTCTCTTTGAATCTTCTTTATCATGCTAGGATTAACAGGAAAAAGCTAAAAATTTCAGAATTGCACCGTGCAATGTGGAGATATTACTGTTTGTGCATTTACAATATTCATTGATTTTTGCCATTGAAAAACATGTTTTTCATATACCAGAAATGTTTGAAGCTACTGACTGAATGAAAGGAGCTGGCATCTCACTCTCTTTGAATCTTCTTTATCATGCTAGGATTAACAGGAAAAAGCTAAAAATTTCAGAATTGCACCGTGCAATGTGGAGATATTACTGTTTGTGCATTTACAATATTCATTGATTTTTGCCATTGAAAAACATGTTTTTCATATACCAGAAATGTTTGAAGCTACTGACTGAATGAAAGGAGCTGGCATCTCACTCTCTTTGAATCTTCTTTATCATGCTAGGATTAACAGGAAAAAGCTAAAAATTTCAGAATTGCACCGTGCAATGTGGAGATATTACTGTTTGTGCATTTACAATATTCATTGATTTTTGCCATTGAAAAACATGTTTTTCATATACCAGAAATGTTTGAAGCTACTGACTGAATGAAAGGAGCTGGCATCTCACTCTCTTTGAATCTTCTTTATCATGCTAGGATTAACAGGAAAAAGCTAAAAATTTCAGAATTGCACCGTGCAATGTGGAGATATTACTGTTTGTGCATTTACAATATTCATTGATTTTTGCCATTGAAAAACATGTTTTTCATATACCAGAAATGTTTGAAGCTACTGACTGAATGAAAGGAGCTGGCATCTCACTCTCTTTGAATCTTCTTTATCATGCTAGGATTAACAGGAAAAAGCTAAAAATTTCAGAATTGCACCGTGCAATGTGGAGATATTACTGTTTGTGCATTTACAATATTCATTGATTTTTGCCATTGAAAAACATGTTTTTCATATACCAGAAATGTTTGAAGCTACTGACTGAATGAAAGGAGCTGGCATCTCACTCTCTTTGAATCTTCTTTATCATGCTAGGATTAACAGGAAAAAGCTAAAAATTTCAGAATTGCACCGTGCAATGTGGAGATATTACTGTTTGTGCATTTACAATATTCATTGATTTTTGCCATTGAAAAACATGTTTTTCATATACCAGAAATGTTTGAAGCTACTGACTGAATGAAAGGAGCTGGCATCTCACTCTCTTTGAATCTTCTTTATCATGCTAGGATTAACAGGAAAAAGCTAAAAATTTCAGAATTGCACCGTGCAATGTGGAGATATTACTGTTTGTGCATTTACAATATTCATTGATTTTTGCCATTGAAAAACATGTTTTTCATATACCAGAAATGTTTGAAGCTACTGACTGAATGAAAGGAGCTGGCATCTCACTCTCTTTGAATCTTCTTTATCATGCTAGGATTAACAGGAAAAAGCTAAAAATTTCAGAATTGCACCGTGCAATGTGGAGATATTACTGTTTGTGCATTTACAATATTCATTGATTTTTGCCATTGAAAAACTGTTTCCAGAAATGTTTGAAGCTACTGACTGAATGAAAGGAGCTGGCATCTCACTCTCTTTGAATCTTCTTTATCATGCTAGGATTAGCAGGAAAAAGCTAAAAATTTCAGAATTGCACCGTGCAATGTGGAGATATTACTGTTTGTGCATTTACAATATTCATTGATTTTTGCCATTGAAAAACGTCCAGAAATGTTTGAAGCTACTGACTGAATGAAAGGAGCTGGCATCTCACTCTCTTTGAATCTTCTTTATCATGCTAGGATTAGCAGGAAAAAGCTAAAAATTTCAGAATTGCACCGTGCAATGTGGAGATATTACTGTTTGTGCATTTACAATATTCATTGATTTTTGCCATTGAAAAACTGTTTATACCAGAAATGTTTGAAGCTACTGACTGAATGAAAGGAGCTGGCATCTCACTCTCTTTGAATCTTCTTTATCATGCTAGGATTAGCAGGAAAAAGCAAAAAATTTCAGAATTGCACCGTGCAATGTGGAGATATTACTGTTTGTGCATTTACAATATTCATTGATTTTTGCCATTGAAAAACGTCCAGAAATGTTTGAAGCTACTGACTGAATGAAAGGAGCTGGCATCTCACTCTCTTTGAATCTTCTTTATCATGCTAGGATTAGCAGGAAAAAGCAAAAAATTTCAGAATTGCACCGTGCAATGTGGAGATATTACTGTTTGTGCATTTACAATATTCATTGATTTTTGCCATTGAAAAACATGTTTTCATATACCAGAAATGTTTGAAGCTACTGACTGAATGAATCCAGGAGCTGGCATCTCACTCTCTTTGAATCTTCTTTATCATGCTAGGATTAACAGGAAAAAGCTAAAAATTTCAGAATTGCACCGTGCAATGTGGAGATATTACTGTTTGTGCATTTACAATATTCATTGATTTTTGCCATTGAAAAACATGTTTTTTCATATACCAGAAATGTTTGAAGCTACTGACTGAATGA
>NW_027370809.1:0-33173 GCF_046119375.1 Phyllobates terribilis
TACTGTTTGTGCATTTACAATACTTCATTGATTTATGCCATTGAAAACACGTACCAGAAATGTTTGAAGCAACTGACTTGAATGAAAGTTCCTTGAATCTTCTTTATCATGCTAGATAGCAGGTAAACAAAAATCAGAATTCGAATTACTGTTTGTGCATTTACAATATTCATTGATTTATGCCATTGAAAAACGTCCAGAAATGTTTGAAGCAACTGACTGAATGAAAGGAGCTGGCATCTCACTCTCTTTGAATCTTCTTTATCATGCTAGGATTAGCAGGAAAAAGCAAAAATTTCAGAATTGCACCGTGCAATGTGGAGATATTACTGTTTGTGCATTTACAATATTCATTGATTTTTGCCATTGAAAAACGTCCAGAAATGTTTGAAGCTACTGACTGAATGAAAGGAGCTGGCATCTCACTCTCTTTGAATCTTCTTTATCATGCTAGGATTAACAGGAAAAAGCTAAAAATTTCAGAATTGCACCGTGCAATGTGGAGATATTACTGTTTGTGCATTTACAATATTCATTGATTTTTGCCATTGAAAAACATGTTTTTCATATACCAGAAATGTTTGAAGCTACTGACTGAATGAAAGGAGCTGGCATCTCACTCTCTTTGAATCTTCTTTATCATGCTAGGATTAACAGGAAAAAGCTAAAAATTTCAGAATTGCACCGTGCAATGTGGAGATATTACTGTTTGTGCATTTACAATATTCATTGATTTTTGCCATTGAAAAACATGTTTTTTCTATACCAGAAATGTTTGAAGCTACTGACTGAATGAAAGGAGCTGGCATCTCACTCTCTTTGAATCTTCTTTATCATGCTAGGATTAACAGGAAAAAGCAAAAAATTTCAGAATTGCACCGTGCAATGTGGAGATATTACTGTTTGTGCATTTACAATATTCATTGATTTTTGCCATTGAAAAACAGTCCAGAAATGTTTGAAGCTACTGACTGAATGAAAGGAGCTGGCATCTCACTCTCTTTGAATCTTCTTTATCATGCTAGGATTAACAGGAAAAAGCTAAAAATTTCAGAATTGCACCTTGCAATGTGGAGATATTACTGTTTGTGCATTTACAATATTCATTGATTTTTGCCATTGAAAAACATGTTTTTCATATACCAGAAATGTTTGAAGCTACTGACTGAATGAAAGGAGCTGGCATCTCACTCTCTTTGAATCTTCTTTATCATGCTAGGATTAGCAGGAAAAAGCTAAAAATTTCAGAATTGCACCTTGCAATGTGGAGATATTACTGTTTGTGCATTTACAATATTCATTGATTTTTGCCATTGAAAAACATGTTTTTCATATACCAGAATGTTTGAAGCTACTGACTGAATGAAAGGAGCTGGCATCTCACTCTCTTTGAATCTTCTTTATCATGCTAGGATTAGCAGGAAAAAGCAAAAAATTTCAGAATTGCACCTTGCAATGTGGAGATATTACTGTTTGTGCATTTACAATATTCATTGATTTTTGCCATTGAAAAACATGTTTTCATATACCCAGAAATGTTTGAAGCTACTGACTGAATGAAAGGAGCTGGCATCTCACTCTCTTTGAATCTTCTTTATCATGCTAGGATTAGCAGGAAAAAGCAAAAAATTTCAGAATTGCACCTTGCATGTGGAGATATTACTGTTTGTGCATTTACAATATTCATTGATTTTTGCCATTGAAAAACATGTTTTTCATATACCAGAAATGTTTGAAGCTACTGACTGAATGAAAGGAGCTGGCATCTCACTCTCTTTGAATCTTCTTTATCATGCTAGGATTAGCAGGAAAAAGCAAAAAATTTCAGAATTGCACCGTGCAATGTGGAGATATTACTGTTTGTGCATTTACAATATTCATTGATTTTTGCCATTGAAAAACATGTTTTTCATATACCAGAAATGTTTGAAGCTACTGACTGAATGAAAGGAGCTGGCATCTCACTCTCTTTGAATCTTCTTTATCATGCTAGGATTAGCAGGAAAAAGCAAAAAATTTCAGAATTGCACCGTGCAATGTGGAGATATTACTGTTTGTGCATTTACAATATTCATTGATTTTTGCCATTGAAAAACATGTTTTTCATATACCAGAAATGTTTGAAGCTACTGACTGAATGAAAGGAGCTGGCATCTCACTCTCTTTGAATCTTCTTTATCATGCTAGGATTAACAGGAAAAAGCTAAAAATTTCAGAATTGCACCGTGCAATGTGGAGATATTACTGTTTGTGCATTTACAATATTCATTGATTTTTGCCATTGAAAAACATGTTTTTCATATACCAGAAATGTTTGAAGCTACTGACTGAATGAAAGGAGCTGGCATCTCACTCTCTTTGAATCTTCTTTATCATGCTAGGATTAACAGGAAAAAGCAAAAAATTTCAGAATTGCACCTTGCAATGTGGAGATATTACTGTTTGTGCATTTACAATATTCATTGATTTTTGCCATTGAAAAACATGTTTTTCATATACCAGAAATGTTTGAAGCTACTGACTGAATGAAAGGAGCTGGCATCTCACTCTCTTTGAATCTTCTTTATCATGCTAGGATTAGCAGGAAAAAGCAAAAAATTTCAGAATTGCACCTTGCAATGTGGAGATATTACTGTTTGTGCATTTACAATATTCATTGATTTTTGCCATTGAAAACATGTTTTTCATATACCAGAAATGTTTGAAGCTACTGACTGAATGAAAGGAGCTGGCATCTCACTCTCTTTGAATCTTCTTTATCATGCTAGGATTAGCAGGAAAAAGCAAAAAATTCAGAATTGCACCTTGCAATGTGGAGATATTACTGTTTGTGCATTTACAATATTCATTGATTTTTGCCATTGAAAAACATGTTTTTCATATACCAGAAATGTTTGAAGCTACTGACTGAATGAAAGGAGCTGGCATCTCACTCTCTTTGAATCTTCTTTATCATGCTAGGATTAACAGGAAAAAGCTAAAAAATTTCAGAATTGCACCTTGCAATGTGGAGATATTACTGTTTGTGCATTTACAATATTCATTGATTTTTGCCATTGAAAAACGTACCAGAAATGTTTGAAGCTACTGACTGAATGAAAGGAGCTGGCATCTCACTCTCTTTGAATCTTCTTTATCATGCTAGGATTAACAGGAAAAAGCAAAAAATTTCAGAATTGCACCATGCAATGTGGAGATATTACTGTTTGTGCATTTACAATATTCATTGATTTTTGCCATTGAAAAACATGTTTTTCATATACCAGAAATGTTTGAAGCTACTGACTGAATGAAAGGAGCTGGCATCTCACTCTCTTTGAATCTTCTTTATCATGCTAGGATTAACAGGAAAAAGCTAAAAATTTCAGAATTGCACCGTGCAATGTGGAGATATTACTGTTTGTGCATTTACAATATTCATTGATTTTTGCCATTGAAAAACGTCCAGAAATGTTTGAAGCTACTGACTGAATGAAAGGAGCTGGCATCTCACTCTCTTTGAATCTTCTTTATCATGCTAGGATTAACAGGAAAAAGCTAAAAATTTCAGAATTGCACCTTGCAATGTGGAGATATTACTGTTTGTGCATTTACAATATTCATTGATTTTTGCCATTGAAAAACATGTTTTTCATATACCAGAAATGTTTGAAGCTACTGACTGAATGAAAGGAGCTGGCATCTCACTCTCTTTGAATCTTCTTTATCATGCTAGGATTAACAGGAAAAAGCTAAAAATTTCAGAATTGCACCTTGCAATGTGGAGATATTACTGTTTGTGCATTTACAATATTCATTGATTTTTGCCATTGAAAAACATGTTTTTCATATACCAGAAATGTTTGAAGCTACTGACTGAATGAAAGGAGCTGGCATCTCACTCTCTTTGAATCTTCTTTATCATGCTAGGATTAACAGGAAAAAGCTAAAAATTTCAGAATTGCACCTTGCAATGTGGAGATATTACTGTTTGTGCATTTACAATATTCATTGATTTTTGCCATTGAAAAACATGTTTTTCATATACCAGAAATGTTTGAAGCTACTGACTGAATGAAAGGAGCTGGCATCTCACTCTCTTTGAATCTTCTTTATCATGCTAGGATTAACAGGAAAAAGCTAAAAATTTCAGAATTGCACCGTGCGATGTGGAGATATTACTGTTTGTGCATTTACAATATTCATTGATTTTTGCCATTGAAAAACGTCCAGAAATGTTTGAAGCTACTGACTGAATGAAAGGAGCTGGCATCTCACTCTCTTTGAATCTTCTTTATCATGCTAGGATTAGCAGGAAAAAGCAAAAAATTTCAGAATTGCACCTTGCAATGTGGAGATATTACTGTTTGTGCATTTACAATATTCATTGATTTTTGCCATTGAAAAACGTCCAGAAATGTTTGAAGCTACTGACTGAATGAAAGGAGCTGGCATCTCACTCTCTTTGAATCTTCTTTATCATGCTAGGATTAGCAGGAAAAAGCAAAAAATTTCAGAATTGCACCGTGCAATGTGGAGATATTACTGTTTGTGCATTTACAATATTCATTGATTTTGCCATTGAAAAACGTCCAGAAATGTTTGAAGCTACTGACTGAATGAAAGGAGCTGGCATCTCACTCTCTTTGAATCTTCTTTATCATGCTAGGATTAACAGGAAAAAGCTAAAAATTCAGAATTGCACCGTGCAATGTGGAGATATTACTGTTTTGTGCATTTACAATATTCATTGATTTTTGCCATTGAAAACATGTTTTTCATATACCAGAAATGTTTGAAGCTACTGACTGAATGAAAGGAGCTGGCATCTCACTCTCTTTGAATCTTCTTTATAATGCTAGGATTAACAGGAAAAAGCTAAAAATTTCAGAATTGCACCGTGCAATGTGGAGATATTACTGTTTGTGCATTTACAATATTCATTGATTTTTGCCATTGAAAAACATGTTTTTCATATACCAGAATGTTTGAAGCTACTGACTGAATGAAAGGAGCTGGCATCTCACTCTCTTTGAATCTTCTTTATCATGCTAGGATTAACAGGAAAAAGCAAAAAAATTCAGAATTGCACCGTGCAATGTGGAGATATTACTGTTTGTGCATTTACAATATTCATTGATTTTTGCCATTGAAAAAACGTCCAGAAATGTTTGAAGCTACTGACTGAATGAAAGGAGCTGGCATCTCACTCTCTTTGAATCTTCTTTATCATGCTAGGATTAACAGGAAAAAGCTAAAAATTTCAGAATTGCACCGTGCAATGTGGAGATATTACTGTTTGTGCATTTACAATATTCATTGATTTTTGCCATTGAAAAACATGTTTTTCATATACCAGAAATGTTTGAAGCTACTGACTGAATGAAAGGAGCTGGCATCTCACTCTCTTTGAATCTTCTTTATCATGCTAGGATTAGCAGGAAAAAGCTAAAAATTTCAGAATTGCACCGTGCAATGTGGAGATATTACTGTTTGTGCATTTACAATATTCATTGATTTTTGCCATTGAAAAACATGTTTTTCATATACCAGAAATGTTTGAAGCTACTGACTGAATGAAAGGAGCTGGCATCTCACTCTCTTTGAATCTTCTTTATCATGCTAGGATTAACAGGAAAAAGCTAAAAATTTCAGAATTGCACCGTGCAATGTGGAGATATTACTGTTTGTGCATTTACAATATTCATTGATTTTTGCCATTGAAAAACATGTTTTTCATATACCAGAAATGTTTGAAGCTACTGACTGAATGAAAGGAGCTGGCATCTCACTCTCTTTGAATCTTCTTTATCATGCTAGGATTAACAGGAAAAAGCAAAAAATTTCAGAATTGCACCGTGCAATGTGGAGATATTACTGTTTGTGCATTTACAATATTCATTGATTTTTGCCATTGAAAAACATGTTTTTCATATACCAGAAATGTTTGAAGCTACTGACTGAATGAAAGGAGCTGGCATCTCACTCTCTTTGAATCTTCTTTATCATGCTAGGATTAGCAGGAAAAAGCAAAAAATTTCAGAATTGCACCGTGCAATGTGGAGATATTACTGTTTGTGCATTTACAATATTCATTGATTTTTGCCATTGAAAAACGTCCAGAAATGTTTGAAGCTACTGACTGAATGAAAGGAGCTGGCATCTCACTCTCTTTGAATCTTCTTTATCATGCTAGGATTAACAGGAAAAAGCAAAAAATTTCAGAATTGCACCTTGCAATGTGGAGATATTACTGTTTGTGCATTTACAATATTCATTGATTTTTGCCATTGAAAAACATGTTTTTCATATACCAGAAATGTTTGAAGCTACTGACTGAATGAAAGGAGCTGGCATCTCACTCTCTTTGAATCTTCTTTATCATGCTAGGATTAGCAGGAAAAAGCAAAAAATTTCAGAATTGCACCTTGCAATGTGGAGATATTACTGTTTGTGCATTTACAATATTCATTGATTTTTGCCATTGAAAAACATGTTTTTCATATACCAGAAATGTTTGAAGCTACTGACTGAATGAAAGGAGCTGGCATCTCACTCTCTTTGAATCTTCTTTATCATGCTAGGATTAACAGGAAAAAGCTAAAAATTTCAGAATTGCACCGTGCAATGTGGAGATATTACTGTTTGTGCATTTACAATATTCATTGATTTTTGCCATTGAAAAACATGTTTTTCATATACCAGAAATGTTTGAAGCTACTGACTGAATGAAAGGAGCTGGCATCTCACTCTCTTTGAATCTTCTTTATCATGCTAGGATTAGCAGGAAAAAGCTAAAAATTTCAGAATTGCACCTTGCAATGTGGAGATATTACTGTTTGTGCATTTACAATATTCATTGATTTTTGCCATTGAAAAACGTCCAGAAATGTTTGAAGCTACTGACTGAATGAAAGGAGCTGGCATCTCACTCTCTTTGAATCTTCTTTATCATGCTAGGATTAACAGGAAAAAGCAAAAAATTTCAGAATTGCACCTTGCAATGTGGAGATATTACTGTTTGTGCATTTACAATATTCATTGATTTTTGCCATTGAAAAACATGTTTTTCATATACCAGAAATGTTTGAAGCTACTGACTGAATGAAAGGAGCTGGCATCTCACTCTCTTTGAATCTTCTTTATCATGCTAGGATTAGCAGGAAAAAGCTAAAAATTTCAGAATTGCACCTTGCAATGTGGAGATATTACTGTTTGTGCATTTACAATATTCATTGATTTTTGCCATTGAAAAACATGTTTTTCATATACCAGAAATGTTTGAAGCTACTGACTGAATGAAAGGAGCTGGCATCTCACTCTCTTTGAATCTTCTTTATCATGCTAGGATTAGCAGGAAAAAGCAAAAAATTTCAGAATTGCACCGTGCAATGTGGAGATATTACTGTTTGTGCATTTACAATATTCATTGATTTTTGCCATTGAAAAACATGTTTTTCATATACCAGAAATGTTTGAAGCTACTGACTGAATGAAAGGAGCTGGCATCTCACTCTCTTTGAATCTTCTTTATCATGCTAGGATTAGCAGGAAAAAGCTAAAAATTTCAGAATTGCACCTTGCAATGTGGAGATATTACTGTTTGTGCATTTACAATATTCATTGATTTTTGCCATTGAAAAACGTCCAGAAATGTTTGAAGCTACTGACTGAATGAAAGGAGCTGGCATCTCACTCTCTTTGAATCTTCTTTATCATGCTAGGATTAGCAGGAAAAAGCAAAAAATTTCAGAATTGCACCGTGCAATGTGGAGATATTACTGTTTGTGCATTTACAATATTCATTGATTTTTGCCATTGAAAAACATGTTTTTCATATACCAGAAATGTTTGAAGCTACTGACTGAATGAAAGGAGCTGGCATCTCACTCTCTTTGAATCTTCTTTATCATGCTAGGATTAGCAGGAAAAAGCTAAAAATTTCAGAATTGCACCTTGCAATGTGGAGATATTACTGTTTGTGCATTTACAATATTCATTGATTTTTGCCATTGAAAAACATGTTTTTCATATACCAGAAATGTTTGAAGCTACTGACTGAATGAAAGGAGCTGGCATCTCACTCTCTTTGAATCTTCTTTATCATGCTAGGATTAGCAGGAAAAAGCTAAAAATTTCAGAATTGCACCTTGCAATGTGGAGATATTACTGTTTGTGCATTTACAATATTCATTGATTTTTGCCATTGAAAAACATGTTTTTCATATACCAGAAATGTTTGAAGCTACTGACTGAATGAAAGGAGCTGGCATCTCACTCTCTTTGAATCTTCTTTATCATGCTAGGATTAGCAGGAAAAAGCTAAAAATTTCAGAATTGCACCTTGCAATGTGGAGATATTACTGTTTGTGCATTTACAATATTCATTGATTTTTGCCATTGAAAAACATGTTTTTCATATACCAGAAATGTTAGAAGCTACTGACTGAATGAAAGGAGCTGGCATCTCACTCTCTTTGAATCTTCTTTATCATGCTAGGATTAGCAGGAAAAAGCAAAAAATTTCAGAATTGCACCTTGCAATGTGGAGATATTACTGTTTGTGCATTTACAATATTCATTGATTTTTGCCATTGAAAAACGTCCAGAAATGTTTGAAGCTACTGACTGAATGAAAGGAGCTGGCATCTCACTCTCTTTGAATCTTCTTTATCATGCTAGGATTAACAGGAAAAAGCAAAAAATTTCAGAATTGCACCGTGCAATGTGGAGATATTACTGTTTGTGCATTTACAATATTCATTGATTTTTGCCATTGAAAAACGTCCAGAAATGTTTGAAGCTACTGACTGAATGAAAGGAGCTGGCATCTCACTCTCTTTGAATCTTCTTTATCATGCTAGGATTAACAGGAAAAAGCAAAAAATTTCAGAATTGCACCGTGCAATGTGGAGATATTACTGTTTGTGCATTTACAATATTCATTGATTTTTGCCATTAAAAAACATGTTTTTCATATACCAGAAATGTTTGAAGCTACTGACTGAATGAAAGGAGCTGGCATCTCACTCTCTTTGAATCTTCTTTATCATGCTAGGATTAGCAGGAAAAAGCAAAAAATTTCAGAATTGCACCTTGTAATGTGGAGATATTACTGTTTGTGCATTTACAATATTCATTGATTTTTGCCATTGAAAAACATGTTTTTCATATACCAGAAATGTTTGAAGCTACTGACTGAATGAAAGGAGCTGGCATCTCACTCTCTTTGAATCTTCTTTATCATGCTAGGATTAACAGGAAAAAGCTAAAAATTTCAGAATTGCACCTTGCAATGTGGAGATATTACTGTTTGTGCATTTACAATATTCATTGATTTTTGCCATTGAAAAACATGTTTTTCATATACCAGAAATGTTTGAAGCTACTGACTGAATGAAAGGAGCTGGCATCTCACTCTCTTTGAATCTTCTTTATCATGCTAGGATTAGCAGGAAAAAGCTAAAAATTTCAGAATTGCACCTTGCAATGTGGAGATATTACTGTTTGTGCATTTACAATATTCATTGATTTTTGCCATTGAAAAACATGTTTTTCATATACCAGAAATGTTTGAAGCTACTGACTGAATGAAAGGAGCTGGCATCTCACTCTCTTTGAATCTTCTTTATCATGCTAGGATTAGCAGGAAAAAGCAAAAAATTTCAGAATTGCACCGTGCAATGTGGAGATATTACTGTTTGTGCATTTACAATATTCATTGATTTTTGCCATTGAAAAACGTCCAGAAATGTTTGAAGCTACTGACTGAATGAAAGGAGCTGGCATCTCACTCTCTTTGAATCTTCTTTATCATGCTAGGATTAGCAGGAAAAAGCTAAAAATTTCAGAATTGCACCGTGCAATGTGGAGATATTACTGTTTGTGCATTTACAATATTCATTGATTTTTGCCATTGAAAAACATGTTTTTCATATACCAGAAATGTTTGAAGCTACTGACTGAATGAAAGGAGCTGGCATCTCACTCTCTTTGAATCTTCTTTATCATGCTAGGATTAGCAGGAAAAAGCAAAAAATTTCAGAATTGCACCGTGCAATGTGGAGATATTACTGTTTGTGCATTTACAATATTCATTGATTTTTGCCATTGAAAAACATGTTTTTCATATACCAGAAATGTTTGAAGCTACTGACTGAATGAAAGGAGCTGGCATCTCACTCTCTTTGAATCTTCTTTATCATGCTAGGATTAGCAGGAAAAAGCTAAAAATTTCAGAATTGCACCGTGCAATGTGGAGATATTACTGTTTGTGCATTTACAATATTGATTGATTTTTGCCATTGAAAAACATGTTTTTCATATACCAGAAATGTTTGAAGCTACTGACTGAATGAAAGGAGCTGGCATCTCACTCTCTTTGAATCTTCTTTATCATGCTAGGATTAACAGGAAAAAGCTAAAAATTTCAGAATTGCACCGTGCAATGTGGAGATATTACTGTTTGTGCATTTACAATATTCATTGATTTTTGCCATTGAAAAACGTCCAGAAATGTTTGAAGCTACTGACTGAATGAAAGGAGCTGGCATCTCACTCTCTTTGAATCTTCTTTATCATGCTAGGATTAGCAGGAAAAAGCAAAAAATTTCAGATTTGCACCTTGCAATGTGGAGATATTACTGTTTGTGCATTTACAATATTCATTGATTTTTGCCATTGAAAAACATGTTTTTCATATACCAGAAATGTTTGAAGCTACTGACTGAATGAAAGGAGCTGGCATCTCACTCTCTTTGAATCTTCTTTATCATGCTAGGATTAGCAGGAAAAAGCAAAAAATTTCAGAATTGCACCGTGCAATGTGGAGATATTACTGTTTGTGCATTTACAATATTCATTGATTTTTGCCATTGAAAAACGTCCAGAAATGTTTGAAGCTACTGACTGAATGAAAGGAGCTGGCATCTCACTCTCTTTGAATCTTCTTTATCATGCTAGGATTAGCAGGAAAAAGCAAAAAATTTCAGAATTGCACCGTGCAATGTGGAGATATTACTGTTTGTGCATTTACAATATTCATTGATTTTTGCCATTGAAAAACATGTTTTTCATATACCAGAAATGTTTGAAGCTACTGACTGAATGAAAGGAGCTGGCATCTCACTCTCTTTGAATCTTCTTTATCATGCTAGGATTAGCAGGAAAAAGCTAAAAATTTCAGAATTGCACCGTGCAATGTGGAGATATTACTGTTTGTGCATTTACAATATTCATTGATTTTTGCCATTGAAAAACATGTTTTTCATATACCAGAAATGTTTGAAGCTACTGACTGAATGAAAGGAGCTGGCATCTCACTCTCTTTGAATCTTCTTTATCATGCTAGGATTAGCAGGAAAAAGCTAAAAATTTCAGAATTGCACCGTGCAATGTGGAGATATTACTGTTTGTGCATTTACAATATTCATTGATTTTTGCCATTGAAAAACATGTTTTTCATATACCAGAAATGTTAGAAGCTACTGACTGAATGAAAGGAGCTGGCATCTCACTCTCTTTGAATCTTCTTTATCATGCTAGGATTAGCAGGAAAAAGCAAAAAATTTCAGAATTGCACCTTGCAATGTGGAGATATTACTGTTTGTGCATTTACAATATTCATTGATTTTTGCCATTGAAAAACATGTTTTTCATATACCAGAAATGTTTGAAGCTACTGACTGAATGAAAGGAGCTGGCATCTCACTCTCTTTGAATCTTCTTTATCATGCTAGGATTAGCAGGAAAAAGCAAAAAATTTCAGAATTGCACCGTGCAATGTGGAGATATTACTGTTTGTGCATTTACAATATTCATTGATTTTTGCCATTGAAAAACGTCCAGAAATGTTTGAAGCTACTGACTGAATGAAAGGAGCTGGCATCTCACTCTCTTTGAATCTTCTTTATCATGCTAGGATTAGCAGGAAAAAGCAAAAAATTTCAGAATTGCACCGTGCAATGTGGAGATATTACTGTTTGTGCATTTACAATATTCATTGATTTTTGCCATTGAAAAACATGTTTTTCATATACCAGAAATGTTTGAAGCTACTGACTGAATGCATCTCACTCTCTTTGAATCTTCTTTATCATGCTAGGATTAACAGGAAAAAGCTAAAAATTTCAGAATTGCACCTTGCAATGTGGAGATATTACTGTTTGTGCATTTACAATATTCATTGATTTTTGCCATTGAAAAACATGTTTTTCATATACCAGAAATGTTTGAAGCTACTGACTGAATGAAAGGAGCTGGCATCTCACTCTCTTTGAATCTTCTTTATCATGCTAGGATTAACAGGAAAAAGCTAAAAATTTCAGAATTGCACCGTGCAATGTGGAGATATTACTGTTTGTGCATTTACAATATTCATTGATTTTTGCCATTGAAAAACGTCCAGAAATGTTTGAAGCTACTGACTGAATGAAAGGAGCTGGCATCTCACTCTCTTTGAATCTTCTTTATCATGCTAGGATTAACAGGAAAAAGCTAAAAATTTCAGAATTGCACCGTGCAATGTGGAGATATTACTGTTTGTGCATTTACAATATTCATTGATTTTTGCCATTGAAAAACATGTTTTTCATATACCAGAAATGTTTGAAGCTACTGACTGAATGAAAGGAGCTGGCATCTCACTCTCTTTGAATCTTCTTTATCATGCTAGGATTAGCAGGAAAAAGCAAAAAATTTCAGAATTGCACCGTGCAATGTGGAGATATTACTGTTTGTGCATTTACAATATTCATTGATTTTTGCCATTGAAAAACATGTTTTTCATATACCAGAAATGTTTGAAGCTACTGACTGAATGAAAGGAGCTGGCATCTCACTCTCTTTGAATCTTCTTTATCATGCTAGGATTAGCAGGAAAAAGCTAAAAATTTCAGAATTGCACCGTGCAATGTGGAGATATTACTGTTTGTGCATTTACAATATTCATTGATTTTTGCCATTGAAAAACATGTTTTTCATATACCAGAAATGTTTGAAGCTACTGACTGAATGAAAGGAGCTGGCATCTCACTCTCTTTGAATCTTCTTTATCATGCTAGGATTAACAGGAAAAAGCTAAAAATTTCAGAATTGCACCGTGCAATGTGGAGATATTACTGTTTGTGCATTTACAATATTCATTGATTTTTGCCATTGAAAAACATGTTTTTCATATACCAGAAATGTTTGAAGCTACTGACTGAATGAAAGGAGCTGGCATCTCACTCTCTTTGAATCTTCTTTATCATGCTAGGATTAGCAGGAAAAAGCAAAAAATTTCAGAATTGCACCTTGCAATGTGGAGATATTACTGTTTGTGCATTTACAATATTCATTGATTTTTGCCATTGAAAAACATGTTTTTCATATACCAGAAATGTTTGAAGCTACTGACTGAATGAAAGGAGCTGGCATCTCACTCTCTTTGAATCTTCTTTATCATGCTAGGATTAACAGGAAAAAGCAAAAAATTTCAGAATTGCACCGTGCAATGTGGAGATATTACTGTTTGTGCATTTACAATATTCATTGATTTTTGCCATTGAAAAACATGTTTTTCATATACCAGAAATGTTTGAAGCTACTGACTGAATGAAAGGAGCTGGCATCTCACTCTCTTTGAATCTTCTTTATCATGCTAGGATTAGCAGGAAAAAGCAAAAAATTTCAGAATTGCACCTTGCAATGTGGAGATATTACTGTTTGTGCATTTACAATATTCATTGATTTTTGCCATTGAAAAACATGTTTTTCATATACCAGAAATGTTTGAAGCTACTGACTGAATGAAAGGAGCTGGCATCTCACTCTCTTTGAATCTTCTTTATCATGCTAGGATTAACAGGAAAAAGCTAAAAATTTCAGAATTGCACCGTGCAATGTGGAGATATTACTGTTTGTGCATTTACAATATTCATTGATTTTTGCCATTGAAAAACATGTTTTTCATATACCAGAAATGTTTGAAGCTACTGACTGAATGAAAGGAGCTGGCATCTCACTCTCTTTGAATCTTCTTTATCATGCTAGGATTAACAGGAAAAAGCTAAAAATTTCAGAATTGCACCTTGCAATGTGGAGATATTACTGTTTGTGCATTTACAATATTCATTGATTTTTGCCATTGAAAAACATGTTTTTCATATACCAGAAATGTTTGAAGCTACTGACTGAATGAAAGGAGCTGGCATCTCACTCTCTTTGAATCTTCTTTATCATGCTAGGATTAACAGGAAAAAGCAAAAAATTTCAGAATTGCACCGTGCAATGTGGAGATATTACTGTTTGTGCATTTGCAATATTCATTGATTTTTGCCATTGAAAAACATGTTTTTCATATACCAGAAATGTTTGAAGCTACTGACTGAATGAAAGGAGCTGGCATCTCACTCTCTTTGAATCTTCTTTATCATGCTAGGATTAACAGGAAAAAGCAAAAAATTTCAGAATTGCACCGTGCAATGTGGAGATATTACTGTTTGTGCATTTACAATATTCATTGATTTTTTGCCATTGAAAAACATGTTTTTCATATACCAGAAATGTTTGAAGCTACTGACTGAATGAAAGGAGCTGGCATCTCACTCTCTTTGAATCTTCTTTATCATGCTAGGATTAGCAGGAAAAAGCAAAAAATTTCAGAATTGCACCTTGCAATGTGGAGATATTACTGTTTGTGCATTTACAATATTCATTGATTTTTGCCATTGAAAAACATGTTTTTCATATACCAGAAATGTTTGAAGCTACTGACTGAATGAAAGGAGCTGGCATCTCACTCTCTTTGAATCTTCTTTATCATGCTAGGATTAGCAGGAAAAAGCAAAAAATTTCAGAATTGCACCGTGCAATGTGGAGATATTACTGTTTGTGCATTTACAATATTCATTGATTTTTGCAATTGAAAAACGTCCAGAAATGTTTGAAGCTACTGACTGAATGAAAGGAGCTGGCATCTCACTCTCTTTGAATCTTCTTTATCATGCTAGGATTAACAGGAAAAAGCAAAAAATTTCAGAATTGCACCGTGCAATGTGGAGATATTACTGTTTGTGCATTTACAATATTCATTGATTTTTGCCATTGAAAAACATGTTTTTCATATACCAGAAATGTTTGAAGCTACTGACTGAATGAAAGGAGCTGGCATTTCACTCTCTTTGAATCTTCTTTATCATGCTAGGATTAGCAGGAAAAAGCAAAAAATTTCAGAATTGCACCTTGCAATGTGGAGATATTACTGTTTGTGCATTTACAATATTCATTGATTTTTGCCATTGAAAAACATGTTTTTCATATACCAGAAATGTTTGAAGCTACTGACTGAATGAAAGGAGCTGGCATCTCACTCTCTTTGAATCTTCTTTATCATGCTAGGATTAACAGGAAAAAGCAAAAAATTTCAGAATTGCACCGTGCAATGTGGAGATATTACTGTTTGTGCATTTACAATATTCATTGATTTTTGCCATTGAAAAACATGTTTTTCATATACCAGAAATGTTTGAAGCTACTGACTGAATGAAAGGAGCTGGCATCTCACTCTCTTTGAATCTTCTTTATCATGCTAGGATTAACAGGAAAAAGCTAAAAATTTCAGAATTGCACCGTGCAATGTGGAGATATTACACTGTTTGTGCATTTACAATATTCATTGATTTTTGCCATTGAAAAACGTTTTCATATACCAGAAATGTTTGAAGCTACTGACTGAATGAAAGGAGCTGGCATCTCACTCTCTTTGAATCTTCTTTATCATGCTAGGATTAGCAGGAAAAAGCTAAAAATTTCAGAATTGCACCTTGCAATGTGGAGATATTACTGTTTGTGCATTTACAATATTCATTGATTTTTGCCATTGAAAAACGTCCAGAAATGTTTGAAGCTACTGACTGAATGAAAGGAGCTGGCATCTCACTCTCTTTGAATCTTCTTTATCATGCTAGGATTAGCAGGAAAAAGCTAAAAATTTCAGAATTGCACCTTGCAATGTGGAGATATTACTGTTTGTGCATTTACAATATTCATTGATTTTTGCCATTGAAAAACATGTTTTTCATATACCAGAAATGTTTGAAGCTACTGACTGAATGAAAGGAGCTGGCATCTCACTCTCTTTGAATCTTCTTTATCATGCTAGGATTAACAGGAAAAAGCTAAAAATTTCAGAATTGCACCGTGCAATGTGGAGATATTACTGTTTGTGCATTTACAATATTCATTGATTTTTGCCATTGAAAAACATGTTTTTCATATACCAGAAATGTTTGAAGCTACTGACTGAATGAAAGGAGCTGGCATCTCACTCTCTTTGAATCTTCTTTATCATGCTAGGATTAGCAGGAAAAAGCAAAAAATTTCAGAATTGCACCTTGCAATGTGGAGATATTACTGTTTGTGCATTTACAATATTCATTGATTTTTGCCATTGAAAAACATGTTTTTCATATACCAGAAATGTTTGAAGCTACTGACTGAATGAAAGGAGCTGGCATCTCACTCTCTTTGAATCTTCTTTATCATGCTAGGATTAACAGGAAAAAGCTAAAAATTTCAGAATTGCACCGTGCAATGTGGAGATATTACTGTTTGTGCATTTACAATATTCATTGATTTTTGCCATTGAAAAACGTCCAGAAATGTTTGAAGCTACTGACTGAATGAAAGGAGCTGGCATCTCACTCTCTTTGAATCTTCTTTATCATGCTAGGATTAACAGGAAAAAGCAAAAAATTTCAGAATTGCACCGTGCAATGTGGAGATATTACTGTTTGTGCATTTACAATATTCATTGATTTTTGCCATTGAAAAACATGTTTTTCATATACCAGAAATGTTTGAAGCTACTGACTGAATGAAAGGAGCTGGCATCTCACTCTCTTTGAATCTTCTTTATCATGCTAGGATTAGCAGGAAAAAGCAAAAAATTTCAGAATTGCACCGTGCAATGTGGAGATATTACTGTTTGTGCATTTACAATATTCATTGATTTTTGCCATTGAAAAACATGTTTTTCATATACCAGAAATGTTTGAAGCTACTGACTGAATGAAAGGAGCTGGCATCTCACTCTCTTTGAATCTTCTTTATCATGCTAGGATTAACAGGAAAAAGCAAAAAATTTCAGAATTGCACCGTGCAATGTGGAGATATTACTGTTTGTGCATTTACAAAATTCATTGATTTTTGCCATTGAAAAACGTCCAGAAATGTTTGAAGCTACTGACTGAATGAAAGGAGCTGGCATCTCACTCTCTTTGAATCTTCTTTATCATGCTAGGATTAACAGGAAAAAGCAAAAAATTTCAGAATTGCACCGTGCAATGTGGAGATATTACTGTTTGTGCATTTACAATATTCATTGATTTTTGCCATTGAAAAACAGGTTTTTCATATACCAGAAATGTTTGAAGCTACTGACTGAATGAAAGGAGCTGGCATCTCACTCTCTTTGAATCTTCTTTATCATGCTAGGATTAACAGGAAAAAGCTAAAAATTTCAGAATTGCACCTTGCAATGTGGAGATATTACTGTTTGTGCATTTACAATATTCATTGATTTTTGCCATTGAAAAACATGTTTTTCATATACCAGAAATGTTTGAAGCTACTGACTGAATGAAAGGAGCTGGCATCTCACTCTCTTTGAATCTTCTTTATCATGCTAGGATTAACAGGAAAAAGCTAAAAATTTCAGAATTGCACCGTGCAATGTGGAGATATTACTGTTTGTGCATTTACAATATTCATTGATTTTTGCCATTGAAAAACATGTTTTTCATATACCAGAAATGTTTGAAGCTACTGACTGAATGAAAGGAGCTGGCATCTCACTCTCTTGAATCTTCTTTATCATGCTAGGATTAGCAGGAAAAAGCAAAAAATTTCAGAATTGCACCGTGCAATGTGGAGATATTACTGTTTGTGCATTTACAATATTCATTGATTTTTGCCATTGAAAAACATGTTTTTCATATACCAGAAATGTTTGAAGCTACTGACTGAATGAAAGGAGCTGGCATCTCACTTTCTTTGAATCTTCTTTATCATGCTAGGATTAACAGGAAAAAGCTAAAAATTTCAGAATTGCACCTTGCAATGTGGAGATATTACTGTTTGTGCATTTACAATATTCATTGATTTTTGCCATTGAAAAACATGTTTTTCATATACCAGAAATGTTTGAAGCTACTGACTGAATGAAAGGAGCTGGCATCTCACTCTCTTTGAATCTTCTTTATCATGCTAGGATTAACAGGAAAAAGCAAAAAATTTCAGAATTGCACCGTGCAATGTGGAGATATTACTGTTTGTGCATTTACAATATTCATTGATTTTTGCCATTGAAAAACGTCCAGAAATGTTTGAAGCTACTGACTGAATGAAAGGAGCTGGCATCTCACTCTCTTTGAATCTTCTTTCTCATGCTAGGATTAACAGGAAAAAGCAAAAAATTTCAGAATTGCACCGTGCAATGTGGAGATATTACTGTTTGTGCATTTACAATATTCATTGATTTTTGCCATTGAAAAACATGTTTTTCATATACCAGAAATGTTTGAAGCTACTGACTGAATGAAAGGAGCTGGCATCTCACTCTCTTTGAATCTTCTTTATCATGCTAGGATTAACAGGAAAAAGCTAAAAATTTCAGAATTGCACCGTGCAATGTGGAGATATTACTGTTGTGCATTTACAATATTCATTGATTTTTGCCATTGAAAAACATGTTTTTCATATACCAGAAATGTTTGAGGCTACTGACTGAATGAAAGGAGCTGGCATCTCACTCTCTTTGAATCTTCTTTATCATGCTAGGATTAGCAGGAAAAAGCAAAAAATTTCAGAATTGCACCGTGCAATGTGGAGATATTACTGTTTGTGCATTTACAATATTCATTGATTTTTGCCATTGAAAAACGTCCAGAAATGTTTGAAGCTACTGACTGAATGAAAGGAGCTGGCATCTCACTCTCTTTGAATCTTCTTTATCATGCTAGGATTAACAGGAAAAAGCAAAAAATTTCAGAATTGCACCGTGCAATGTGGAGATATTACTGTTTGTGCATTTACAATATTCATTGATTTTTGCCATTGAAAAACATGTTTTTCATATACCAGAAATGTTTGAAGCTACTGACTGAATGAAAGGAGCTGGCATCTCACTCTCTTTGAATCTTCTTTATCATGCTAGGATTAGCAGGAAAAAGCAAAAAATTTCAGAATTGCACCGTGCAATGTGGAGATATTACTGTTTGTGCATTTACAATATTCATTGATTTTTGCCATTGAAAAACATGTTTTTCATATACCAGAAATGTTTGAAGCTACTGACTGAATGAAAGGAGCTGGCATCTCACTCTCTTTGAATCTTCTTTATCATGCTAGGATTAGCAGGAAAAAGCAAAAAATTTCAGAATTGCACCGTGCAATGTGGAGATATTACTGTTTGTGCATTTACAATATTCATTGATTTTTGCCATTGAAAAACATGTTTTTCATATACCAGAAATGTTTGAAGCTACTGACTGAATGAAAGGAGCTGGCATCTCACTCTCTTTGAATCTTCTTTATCATGCTAGGATTAACAGGAAAAAGCTAAAAATTTCAGAATTGCACCGTGCAATGTGGAGATATTACTGTTTGTGCATTTACAATAATCATTGATTTTTGCCATTGAAAAACATGTTTTTCATATACCAGAAATGTTTGAAGCTACTGACTGAATGAAAGGAGCTGGCATCTCACTCTCTTTGAATCTTCTTTATCATGCTAGGATTAACAGGAAAAAGCTAAAAATTTCAGAATTGCACCGTGCAATGTGGAGATATTACTGTTTGTGCATTTACAATATTCATTGATTTTTGCCATTGAAAAACATGTTTTTCATATACCAGAAATGTTTGAAGCTACTGACTGAATGAAAGGAGCTGGCATCTCACTCTCTTTGAATCTTCTTTATCATGCTAGGATTAACAGGAAAAAGCAAAAAATTTCAGAATTGCACCGTGCAATGTGGAGATATTACTGTTTGTGCATTTACAATATTCATTGATTTTTGCCATTGAAAAACATGTTTTTCATATACCAGAAATGTTTGAAGCTACTGACTGAATGAAAGGAGCTGGCATCTCACTCTCTTTGAATCTTCTTTATCATGCTAGGATTAGCAGGAAAAAGCTAAAAATTTCAGAATTGCACCGTGCAATGTGGAGATATTACTGTTTGTGCATTTACAATATTCATTGATTTTTGCCATTGAAAAACATGTTTTTCATATACCAGAAATGTTTGAAGCTACTGACTGAATGAAAGGAGCTGGCATCTCACTCTCTTTGAATCTTCTTTATCATGCTAGGATTAACAGGAAAAAGCTAAAAATTTCAGAATTGCACCTTGCAATGTGGAGATATTACTGTTTGTGCATTTACAATATTCATTGATTTTTGCCATTGAAAAACATGTTTTTCATATACCAGAAATGTTTGAAGCTACTGACTGAATGAAAGGAGCTGGCATCTCACTCTCTTTGAATCTTCTTTATCATGCTAGGATTAACAGGAAAAAGCTAAAAATTTCAGAATTGCACCGTGCAATGTGGAGATATTACTGTTTGTGCATTTACAATATTCATTGATTTTTGCCATTGAAAAACGTCCAGAAATGTTTGAAGCTACTGACTGAATGAAAGGAGCTGGCATCTCACTCTCTTTGAATCTTCTTTATCATGCTAGGATTAGCAGGAAAAAGCAAAAAATTTCAGAATTGCACCGTGCAATGTGGAGATATTACTGTTTGTGCATTTACAATATTCATTGATTTTTGCCATTGAAAAACATGTTTTTCATATACCAGAAATGTTTGAAGCTACTGACTGAATGAAAGGAGCTGGCATCTCACTCTCTTTGAATCTTCTTTATCATGCTAGGATTAGCAGGAAAAAGCTAAAAATTTCAGAATTGCACCGTGCAATGTGGAGATATTACTGTTTGTGCATTTACAATATTCATTGATTTTTGCCATTGAAAAACATGTTTTTCATATACCAGAAATGTTTGAAGCTACTGACTGAATGAAAGGAGCTGGCATCTCACTCTCTTTGAATCTTCTTTATCATGCTAGGATTAGCAGGAAAAAGCAAAAAATTTCAGAATTGCACCGTGCAATGTGGAGATATTACTGTTTGTGCATTTACAATATTCATTGATTTTTGCCATTGAAAAACATGTTTTTCATATACCAGAAATGTTTGAAGCTACTGACTGAATGAAAGGAGCTGGCATCTCACTCTCTTTGAATCTTCTTTATCATGCTAGGATTAACAGGAAAAAGCAAAAAATTTCAGAATTGCACCGTGCAATGTGGAGATATTACTGTTTGTGCATTTACAATATTCATTGATTTTTGCCATTGAAAAACGTCCAGAAATGTTTGAAGCTACTGACTGAATGAAAGGAGCTGGCATCTCACTCTCTTTGAATCTTCTTTATCATGCTAGGATTAACAGGAAAAAGCTAAAAATTTCAGAATTGCACCTTGCAATGTGGAGATATTACTGTTTGTGCATTTACAATATTCATTGATTTTTGCCATTGAAAAACATGTTTTTCATATACCAGAAATGTTTGAAGCTACTGACTGAATGAAAGGAGCTGGCATCTCACTCTCTTTGAATCTTCTTTATCATGCTAGGATTAACAGGAAAAAGCTAAAAATTTCAGAATTGCACCGTGCAATGTGGAGATATTACTGTTTGTGCATTTACAATATTCATTGATTTTTGCCATTGAAAAACATGTTTTTCATATACCAGAAATGTTTGAAGCTACTGACTGAATGAAAGGAGCTGGCATCTCACTCTCTTTGAATCTTCTTTATCATGCTAGGATTAGCAGGAAAAAGCAAAAAATTTCAGAATTGCACCGTGCAATGTGGAGATATTACTGTTTGTGCATTTACAATATTCATTGATTTTTGCCATTGAAAAACATGTTTTTCATATACCAGAAATGTTTGAAGCTACTGACTGAATGAAAGGAGCTGGCATCTCACTCTCTTTGAATCTTCTTTATCATGCTAGGATTAACAGGAAAAAGCTAAAAATTTCAGAATTGCACCTTGCAATGTGGAGATATTACTGTTTGTGCATTTACAATATTCATTGATTTTTGCCATTGAAAAACATGTTTTTCATATACCAGAAATGTTTGAAGCTACTGACTGAATGAAAGGAGCTGGCATCTCACTCTCTTTGAATCTTCTTTATCATGCTAGGATTAACAGGAAAAAGCAAAAAATTTCAGAATTGCACCGTGCAATGTGGAGATATTACTGTTTGTGCATTTACAATATTCATTGATTTTTGCCATTGAAAAACGTCCAGAAATGTTTGAAGCTACTGACTGAATGAAAGGAGCTGGCATCTCACTCTCTTTGAATCTTCTTTATCATGCTAGGATTAACAGGAAAAAGCAAAAAATTTCAGAATTGCACCGTGCAATGTGGAGATATTACTGTTTGTGCATTTACAATATTCATTGATTTTTGCCATTGAAAAACATGTTTTTCATATACCAGAAATGTTTGAAGTTACTGACTGAATGAAAGGAGCTGGCATCTCACTCTCTTTGAATCTTCTTTATCATGCTAGGATTAACAGGAAAAAGCTAAAAATTTCAGAATTGCACCGTGCAATGTGGAGATATTACTGTTTGTGCATTTACAATATTCATTGATTTTTGCCATTGAAAAACATGTTTTTCATATACCAGAAATGTTTGAAGCTACTGACTGAATGAAAGGAGCTGGCATCTCACTCTCTTTGAATCTTCTTTATCATGCTAGGATTAGCAGGAAAAAGCAAAAAATTTCAGAATTGCACCGTGCAATGTGGAGATATTACTGTTTGTGCATTTACAATATTCATTGATTTTTGCCATTGAAAAACGTCCAGAAATGTTTGAAGCTACTGACTGAATGAAAGGAGCTGGCATCTCACTCTCTTTGAATCTTCTTTATCATGCTAGGATTAACAGGAAAAAGCAAAAAATTTCAGAATTGCACCGTGCAATGTGGAGATATTACTGTTTGTGCATTTACAATATTCATTGATTTTTGCCATTGAAAAACATGTTTTTCATATACCAGAAATGTTTGAAGCTACTGACTGAATGAAAGGAGCTGGCATCTCACTCTCTTTGAATCTTCTTTATCATGCTAGGATTAACAGGAAAAAGCTAAAAATTTCAGAATTGCACCGTGCAATGTGGAGATATTACTGTTTGTGCATTTACAATATTCATTGATTTTTGCCATTGAAAAACATGTTTTTCATATACCAGAAATGTTTGAGGCTACTGACTGAATGAAAGGAGCTGGCATCTCACTCTCTTTGAATCTTCTTTATCATGCTAGGATTAGCAGGAAAAAGCAAAAAATTTCAGAATTGCACCGTGCAATGTGGAGATATTACTGTTTGTGCATTTACAATATTCATTGATTTTTGCCATTGAAAAACGTCCAGAAATGTTTGAAGCTACTGACTGAATGAAAGGAGCTGGCATCTCACTCTCTTTGAATCTTCTTTATCATGCTAGGATTAACAGGAAAAAGCAAAAAATTTCAGAATTGCACCGTGCAATGTGGAGATATTACTGTTTGTGCATTTACAATATTCATTGATTTTTGCCATTGAAAAACATGTTTTTCATATACCAGAAATGTTTGAAGCTACTGACTGAATGAAAGGAGCTGGCATCTCACTCTCTTTGAATCTTCTTTATCATGCTAGGATTAGCAGGAAAAAGCAAAAAATTTCAGAATTGCACCGTGCAATGTGGAGATATTACTGTTTGTGCATTTACAATATTCATTGATTTTTGCCATTGAAAAACATGTTTTTCATATACCAGAAATGTTTGAAGCTACTGACTGAATGAAAGGAGCTGGCATCTCACTCTCTTTGAATCTTCTTTATCATGCTAGGATTAGCAGGAAAAAGCAAAAAATTTCAGAATTGCACCGTGCAATGTGGAGATATTACTGTTTGTGCATTTACAATATTCATTGATTTTTGCCATTGAAAAACATGTTTTTCATATACCAGAAATGTTTGAAGCTACTGACTGAATGAAAGGAGCTGGCATCTCACTCTCTTTGAATCTTCTTTATCATGCTAGGATTAACAGGAAAAAGCTAAAAATTTCAGAATTGCACCGTGCAATGTGGAGATATTACTGTTTGTGCATTTACAATATTCATTGATTTTTGCCATTGAAAAACATGTTTTTCATATACCAGAAATGTTTGAAGCTACTGACTGAATGAAAGGAGCTGGCATCTCACTCTCTTTGAATCTTCTTTATCATGCTAGGATTAACAGGAAAAAGCTAAAAATTTCAGAATTGCACCTTGCAATGTGGAGATATTACTGTTTGTGCATTTACAATATTCATTGATTTTTGCCATTGAAAAACATGTTTTTCATATACCAGAAATGTTTGAAGCTACTGACTGAATGAAAGGAGCTGGCATCTCACTCTCTTTGAATCTTCTTTATCATGCTAGGATTAACAGGAAAAAGCAAAAAATTTCAGAATTGCACCGTGCAATGTGGAGATATTACTGTTTGTGCATTTACAATATTCATTGATTTTTGCCATTGAAAAACATGTTTTTCATATACCAGAAATGTTTGAAGCTACTGACTGAATGAAAGGAGCTGGCATCTCACTCTCTTTGAATCTTCTTTATCATGCTAGGATTAACAGGAAAAAGCTAAAAATTTCAGAATTGCACCGTGCAATGTGGAGATATTACTGTTTGTGCATTTACAATATTCATTGATTTTTGCCATTGAAAAACGTCCAGAAATGTTTGAAGCTACTGACTGAATGAAAGGAGCTGGCATCTCACTCTCTTTGAATCTTCTTTATCATGCTAGGATTAGCAGGAAAAAGCAAAAAATTTCAGAATTGCACCGTGCAATGTGGAGATATTACTGTTTGTGCATTTACAATATTCATTGATTTTTGCCATTGAAAAACATGTTTTTCATATACCAGAAATGTTTGAAGCTACTGACTGAATGAAAGGAGCTGGCATCTCACTCTCTTTGAATCTTCTTTATCATGCTAGGATTAGCAGGAAAAAGCTAAAAATTTCAGAATTGCACCGTGCAATGTGGAGATATTACTGTTTGTGCATTTACAATATTCATTGATTTTTGCCATTGAAAAACATGTTTTTCATATACCAGAAATGTTTGAAGCTACTGACTGAATGAAAGGAGCTGGCATCTCACTCTCTTTGAATCTTCTTTATCATGCTAGGATTAGCAGGAAAAAGCAAAAAATTTCAGAATTGCACCGTGCAATGTGGAGATATTACTGTTTGTGCATTTACAATATTCATTGATTTTTGCCATTGAAAAACATGTTTTTCATATACCAGAAATGTTTGAAGCTACTGACTGAATGAAAGGAGCTGGCATCTCACTCTCTTTGAATCTTCTTTATCATGCTAGGATTAACAGGAAAAAGCAAAAAATTTCAGAATTGCACCGTGCAATGTGGAGATATTACTGTTTGTGCATTTACAATATTCATTGATTTTTGCCATTGAAAAACGTCCAGAAATGTTTGAAGCTACTGACTGAATGAAAGGAGCTGGCATCTCACTCTCTTTGAATCTTCTTTATCATGCTAGGATTAACAGGAAAAAGCTAAAAATTTCAGAATTGCACCTTGCAATGTGGAGATATTACTGTTTGTGCATTTACAATATTCATTGATTTTTGCCATTGAAAAACATGTTTTTCATATACCAGAAATGTTTGAAGCTACTGACTGAATGAAAGGAGCTGGCATCTCACTCTCTTTGAATCTTCTTTATCATGCTAGGATTAACAGGAAAAAGCTAAAAATTTCAGAATTGCACCGTGCAATGTGGAGATATTACTGTTTGTGCATTTACAATATTCATTGATTTTTGCCATTGAAAAACATGTTTTTCATATACCAGAAATGTTTGAAGCTACTGACTGAATGAAAGGAGCTGGCATCTCACTCTCTTTGAATCTTCTTTATCATGCTAGGATTAGCAGGAAAAAGCAAAAAATTTCAGAATTGCACCGTGCAATGTGGAGATATTACTGTTTGTGCATTTACAATATTCATTGATTTTTGCCATTGAAAAACATGTTTTTCATATACCAGAAATGTTTGAAGCTACTGACTGAATGAAAGGAGCTGGCATCTCACTCTCTTTGAATCTTCTTTATCATGCTAGGATTAACAGGAAAAAGCTAAAAATTTCAGAATTGCACCTTGCAATGTGGAGATATTACTGTTTGTGCATTTACAATATTCATTGATTTTTGCCATTGAAAAACATGTTTTTCATATACCAGAAATGTTTGAAGCTACTGACTGAATGAAAGGAGCTGGCATCTCACTCTCTTTGAATCTTCTTTATCATGCTAGGATTAACAGGAAAAAGCAAAAAATTTCAGAATTGCACCGTGCAATGTGGAGATATAACTGTTTGTGCATTTACAATATTCATTGATTTTTGCCATTGAAAAACGTCCAGAAATGTTTGAAGCTACTGACTGAATGAAAGGAGCTGGCATCTCACTCTCTTTGAATCTTCTTTATCATGCTAGGATTAACAGGAAAAAGCAAAAAATTTCAGAATTGCACCGTGCAATGTGGAGATATTACTGTTTGTGCATTTACAATATTCATTGATTTTTGCCATTGAAAAACATGTTTTTCATATACCAGAAATGTTTGAAGTTACTGACTGAATGAAAGGAGCTGGCATCTCACTCTCTTTGAATCTTCTTTATCATGCTAGGATTAACAGGAAAAAGCTAAAAATTTCAGAATTGCACCGTGCAATGTGGAGATATTACTGTTTGTGCATTTACAATATTCATTGATTTTTGCCATTGAAAAACATGTTTTTCATATACCAGAAATGTTTGAAGCTACTGACTGAATGAAAGGAGCTGGCATCTCACTCTCTTTGAATCTTCTTTATCATGCTAGGATTAGCAGGAAAAAGCAAAAAATTTCAGAATTGCACCGTGCAATGTGGAGATATTACTGTTTGTGCATTTACAATATTCATTGATTTTTGCCATTGAAAAACGTTTTCATATACAGAAATGTTTGAAGCTACTGACTGAATGAAAGGAGCTGGCATCTCACTCTCTTTGAATCTTCTTTATCATGCTAGGATTAACAGGAAAAAGCAAAAAATTTCAGAATTGCACCGTGCAATGTGGAGATATTACTGTTTGTGCATTTACAATATTCATTGATTTTTGCCATTGAAAAACATGTTTTTCATATACCAGAAATGTTTGAAGCTACTGACTGAATGAAAGGAGCTGGCATCTCACTCTCTTTGAATCTTCTTTATCATGCTAGGATTAGCAGGAAAAAGCAAAAAATTTCAGAATTGCACCGTGCAATGTGGAGATATTACTGTTTGTGCATTTACAATATTCATTGATTTTTGCCATTGAAAAACATGTTTTTCATATACCAGAAATGTTTGAAGCTACTGACTGAATGAAAGGAGCTGGCATCTCACTCTCTTTGAATCTTCTTTATCATGCTAGGATTAGCAGGAAAAAGCAAAAAATTTCAGAATTGCACCGTGCAATGTGGAGATATTACTGTTTGTGCATTTACAATATTCATTGATTTTTGCCATTGAAAAACATGTTTTTCATATACCAGAAATGTTTGAAGCTACTGACTGAATGAAAGGAGCTGGCATCTCACTCTCTTTGAATCTTCTTTATCATGCTAGGATTAGCAGGAAAAAGCAAAAAATTTCAGAATTGCACCGTGCAATGTGGAGATATTACTGTTTGTGCATTTACAATATTCATTGATTTTTGCCATTGAAAAACATGTTTTTCATATACCAGAAATGTTTGAAGCTACTGACTGAATGAAAGGAGCTGGCATCTCACTCTCTTTGAATCTTCTTTATCATGCTAGGATTAACAGGAAAAAGCTAAAAATTTCAGAATTGCACCGTGCAATGTGGAGATATTACTGTTTGTGCATTTACAATATTCATTGATTTTTGCCATTGAAAAACATGTTTTTCATATACCAGAAATGTTTGAAGCTACTGACTGAATGAAAGGAGCTGGCATCTCACTCTCTTTGAATCTTCTTTATCATGCTAGGATTAACAGGAAAAAGCTAAAAATTTCAGAATTGCACCTTGCAATGTGGAGATATTACTGTTTGTGCATTTACAATATTCATTGATTTTTGCCATTGAAAAACATGTTTTTCATATACCAGAAATGTTTGAAGCTACTGACTGAATGAAAGGAGCTGGCATCTCACTCTCTTTGAATCTTCTTTATCATGCTAGGATTAACAGGAAAAAGCAAAAAATTTCAGAATTGCACCGTGCAATGTGGAGATATTACTGTTTGTGCATTTACAATATTCATTGATTTTTGCCATTGAAAAACATGTTTTTCATATACCAGAAATGTTTGAAGCTACTGACTGAATGAAAGGAGCTGGCATCTCACTCTCTTTGAATCTTCTTTATCATGCTAGGATTAGCAGGAAAAAGCTAAAAATTTCAGAATTGCACCTTGCAATGTGGAGGATATTACTGTTTGTGCATTTACAATATTCATTGATTTTTGCCATTGAAAAACATGTTTTTCATATACCAGAAATGTTTGAAGCTACTGACTGAATGAAAGGAGCTGGCATCTCACTCTCTTTGAATCTTCTTTATCATGCTAGGATTAACAGGAAAAAGCTAAAAATTTCAGAATTGCACCGTGCAATGTGGAGATATTACTGTTTGTGCATTTACAATATTCATTGATTTTTGCCATTGAAAAACGTCCAGAAATGTTTGAAGCTACTGACTGAATGAAAGGAGCTGGCATCTCACTCTCTTTGAATCTTCTTTATCATGCTAGGATTAACAGGAAAAAGCAAAAAATTTCAGAATTGCACCGTGCAATGTGGAGATATTACTGTTTGTGCATTTACAATATTCATTGATTTTTGCCATTGAAAAACATGTTTTTCATATACCAGAAATGTTTGAAGCTACTGACTGAATGAAAGGAGCTGGCATCTCACTCTCTTTGAATCTTCTTTATCATGCTAGGATTAGCAGGAAAAAGCAAAAAATTTCAGAATTGCACCGTGCAATGTGGAGATATTACTGTTTGTGCATTTACAATATTCATTGATTTTTGCCATTGAAAAACATGTTTTTCATATACCAGAAATGTTTGAAGCTACTGACTGAATGAAAGGAGCTGGCATCTCACTCTCTTTGAATCTTCTTTATCATGCTAGGATTAACAGGAAAAAGCAAAAAATTTCAGAATTGCACCGTGCAATGTGGAGATATTACTGTTTGTGCATTTACAATATTCATTGATTTTTGCCATTGAAAAACGTCCAGAAATGTTTGAAGCTACTGACTGAATGAAAGGAGCTGGCATCTCACTCTCTTTGAATCTTCTTTATCATGCTAGGATTAACAGGAAAAAGCAAAAAATTTCAGAATTGCACCGTGCAATGTGGAGATATTACTGTTTGTGCATTTACAATATTCATTGATTTTTGCCATTGAAAAACATGTTTTTCATATACCAGAAATGTTTGAAGCTACTGACTGAATGAAAGGAGCTGGCATCTCACTCTCTTTGAATCTTCTTTATCATGCTAGGATTAACAGGAAAAAGCTAAAAATTTCAGAATTGCACCTTGCAATGTGGAGATATTACTGTTTGTGCATTTACAATATTCATTGATTTTTGCCATTGAAAAACATGTTTTTCATATACCAGAAATGTTTGAAGCTACTGACTGAATGAAAGGAGCTGGCATCTCACTCTCTTTGAATCTTCTTTATCATGCTAGGATTAACAGGAAAAAGCTAAAAATTTCAGAATTGCACCGTGCAATGTGGAGATATTACTGTTTGTGCATTTACAATATTCATTGATTTTTGCCATTGAAAAACATGTTTTTCATATACCAGAAATGTTTGAAGCTACTGACTGAATGAAAGGAGCTGGCATCTCACTCTCTTTGAATCTTCTTTATCATGCTAGGATTAGCAGGAAAAAGCAAAAAATTTCAGAATTGCACCGTGCAATGTGGAGATATTACTGTTTGTGCATTTACAATATTCATTGATTTTTGCCATTGAAAAACATGTTTTTCATATACCAGAAATGTTTGAAGCTACTGACTGAATGAAAGGAGCTGGCATCTCACTCTCTTTGAATCTTCTTTATCATGCTAGGATTAACAGGAAAAAGCTAAAAATTTCAGAATTGCACCGTGCAATGTGGAGATATTACTGTTTGTGCATTTACAATATTCATTGATTTTTGCCATTGAAAAACATGTTTTTCATATACCAGAAATGTTTGAAGCTACTGACTGAATGAAAGGAGCTGGCATCTCACTCTCTTTGAATCTTCTTTATCATGCTAGGATTAACAGGAAAAAGCAAAAAATTTCAGAATTGCACCGTGCAATGTGGAGATATTACTGTTTGTGCATTTACAATATTCATTGATTTTTGCCATTGAAAAACGTCCAGAAATGTTTGAAGCTACTGACTGAATGAAAGGAGCTGGCATCTCACTCTCTTTGAATCTTCTTTATCATGCTAGGATTAACAGGAAAAAGCAAAAAATTTCAGAATTGCACCGTGCAATGTGGAGATATTACTGTTTGTGCATTTACAATATTCATTGATTTTTGCCATTGAAAAACATGTTTTTCATATACCAGAAATGTTTGAAGCTACTGACTGAATGAAAGGAGCTGGCATCTCACTCTCTTTGAATCTTCTTTATCATGCTAGGATTAACAGGAAAAAGCTAAAAATTTCAGAATTGCACCGTGCAATGTGGAGATATTACTGTTTGTGCATTTACAATATTCATTGATTTTTGCCATTGAAAAACATGTTTTTCATATACCAGAAATGTTTGAAGCTACTGACTGAATGAAAGGAGCTGGCATCTCACTCTCTTTGAATCTTCTTTATCATGCTAGGATTAGCAGGAAAAAGCAAAAAATTTCAGAATTGCACCGTGCAATGTGGAGATATTACTGTTTGTGCATTTACAATATTCATTGATTTTTGCCATTGAAAAACATGTTTTTCATATACCAGAAATGTTTGAAGCTACTGACTGAATGAAAGGAGCTGGCATCTCACTCTCTTTGAATCTTCTTTATCATGCTAGGATTAGCAGGAAAAAGCAAAAAATTTCAGAATTGCACCGTGCAATGTGGAGATATTACTGTTTGTGCATTTACAATATTCATTGATTTTTGCCATTGAAAAACATGTTTTTCATATACCAGAAATGTTTGAAGCTACTGACTGAATGAAAGGAGCTGGCATCTCACTCTCTTTGAATCTTCTTTATCATGCTAGGATTAACAGGAAAAAGCAAAAAATTTCAGAATTGCACCGTGCAATGTGGAGATATTACTGTTTGTGCATTTACAATATTCATTGATTTTTGCCATTGAAAAACATGTTTTTCATATACCAGAAATGTTTGAAGCTACTGACTGAATGAAAGGAGCTGGCATCTCACTCTCTTTGAATCTTCTTTATCATGCTAGGATTAGCAGGAAAAAGCAAAAAATTTCAGAATTGCACCGTGCAATGTGGAGATATTACTGTTTGTGCATTTACAATATTCATTGATTTTTGCCATTGAAAAACATGTTTTTCATATACCAGAAATGTTTGAAGCTACTGACTGAATGAAAGGAGCTGGCATCTCACTCTCTTTGAATCTTCTTTATCATGCTAGGATTAACAGGAAAAAGCTAAAAATTTCAGAATTGCACCGTGCAATGTGGAGATATTACTGTTTGTGCATTTACAATATTCATTGATTTTTGCCATTGAAAAACATGTTTTTCATATACCAGAAATGTTTGAAGCTACTGACTGAATGAAAGGAGCTGGCATCTCACTCTCTTTGAATCTTCTTTATCATGCTAGGATTAACAGGAAAAAGCTAAAAATTTCAGAATTGCACCGTGCAATGTGGAGATATTACTGTTTGTGCATTTACAATATTCATTGATTTTTGCCATTGAAAAACATGTTTTTCATATACCAGAAATGTTTGAAGCTACTGACTGAATGAAAGGAGCTGGCATCTCACTCTCTTTGAATCTTCTTTATCATGCTAGGATTAACAGGAAAAAGCAAAAAATTTCAGAATTGCACCGTGCAATGTGGAGATATTACTGTTTGTGCATTTACAATATTCATTGATTTTTGCCATTGAAAAACATGTTTTTCATATACCAGAAATGTTTGAAGCTACTGACTGAATGAAAGGAGCTGGCATCTCACTCTCTTTGAATCTTCTTTATCATGCTAGGATTAGCAGGAAAAAGCTAAAAATTTCAGAATTGCACCGTGCAATGTGGAGATATTACTGTTTGTGCATTTACAATATTCATTGATTTTTGCCATTGAAAAACATGTTTTTCATATACCAGAAATGTTTGAAGCTACTGACTGAATGAAAGGAGCTGGCATCTCACTCTCTTTGAATCTTCTTTATCATGCTAGGATTAACAGGAAAAAGCTAAAAATTTCAGAATTGCACCGTGCAATGTGGAGATATTACTGTTTGTGCATTTACAATATTCATTGATTTTTGCCATTGAAAAACGTCCAGAAATGTTTGAAGCTACTGACTGAATGAAAGGAGCTGGCATCTCACTCTCTTTGAATCTTCTTTATCATGCTAGGATTAGCAGGAAAAAGCAAAAAATTTCAGAATTGCACCGTGCAATGTGGAGATATTACTGTTTGTGCATTTACAATATTCATTGATTTTTGCCATTGAAAAACATGTTTTTCATATACCAGAAATGTTTGAAGCTACTGACTGAATGAAAGGAGCTGGCATCTCACTCTCTTTGAATCTTCTTTATCATGCTAGGATTAACAGGAAAAAGCTAAAAATTTCAGAATTGCACCGTGCAATGTGGAGATATTACTGTTTGTGCATTTACAATATTCATTGATTTTTGCCATTGAAAAACATGTTTTTCATATACCAGAAATGTTTGAAGCTACTGACTGAATGAAAGGAGCTGGCATCCTCACTCTCTTTGAAT
>NW_027370810.1:0-33173 GCF_046119375.1 Phyllobates terribilis
TCAGGGACGATAGAGGGAGAAGAGTGTTCCTTGACATTGTTGTCAGTGTATGTGTCTTCCTTAAACAATCATTAGGACCATCATCATCATCTTCTTCCCTTTGCATAGGATGAAACTCACCATCGACTGGATTCAATGAGGCAATATCACTTGAATTATCAGGAGTAGCCTCATCAAATTTTCACATGAACACTTTCTTCTATCTTTTTTATTTTCTTGTTACACAATCAATATGCCACACTATCACTTATGTATCAAAGGAAAATGCATCCGTCACTCCTAGGGTCAGACTTTCCCAAGTTTTCTTTCCCATTATTGAGGACAAAGTATTTACAAACCAAGACACGAATATATGACACATTAGGAGTTTAGTTCCTAATGAGCTCATATGTAGTATTGTTTAGTAGATGGTGAAACAATGGTCTTTTGAGGATAAAACATGAGGTGTTGATTGCCTCAGTTCAGAAACTCATTGGAAGCTTGCTTTGGATCAAGAGTCTTCTATACATATTTTCATGAGTTCCATTTTTCCTCTCAGGCACACCATTCTGTTGTTGTGTCCTAGGGGCAGATTACTCATTAGAGATCCCATGCTCTTCACAAATTTCAATAAATTAAGTGTTTTCAAATCCTATTCCATGACCGATCTAATGCCTTTAAGCTTTGTATTTAGACTCGTCTCAATATGCTTAATGAAGGCTTCAAAGTGGGGAAAGCATGTTTTACTTCCATATTGACTCTTCACTCTCATTGGTCCACATATATCCATGTGGAGTAGTTTAAGAGGTCTTGAGGTGGAAACATCTTTTTTGAAAAAAAGATGTCCTTGTTTGCTTCCCTTTATCCCATGTATCACACAAGTGACTAAGGTCTAACTTTATGGATGGAATCTCTCTCACAAGCTCTTTCACTTGGAGTTTATGGACTCTAGAGGGACAGGCATGGCCGAGATATCTATGTCACATAGTAGTTTCGTCTTTGATAGTGGCGAGACACAAAGACATACCAGCGATGAAGCTTTTGTCAACAATGTAAACATCATTATTCCTCATAGTATATCTTGTGAGAAATTGTTTCTACAAACCATGGTTGATATTCACCGTGTCATTGTTCTCTTTGGATCTCTCTATATTTAATTCGTTGCTCTAGTGCATAGATCTTCTCTTCTAAGTACTCATTTCTTGCTTTGAGATCGTGGAGCTCTCGATCTCTGGCTTTGCCCAATTCCTCAAGGGTAGGATTTGGCTTGACATGTGAAGGGACACATCCAGTGTCAGGTCTTCCATTATTTTCAACAAATTGGACGATCTTGCCATTTGTTAGAAAAGATGCACTATTCCCCTCTTCTCTCCATATTTCAGGTTGAATTTTTGTGCAATTTTCGGGCACTTTGTGAGTTTTAAACATATAATGTTTTACCTCAACATTGATCTTGGTGACTTCTTCTTCAAAGACACACGTGAATCAAGTAGAGGAGCAATTGCCATACTTGACTTTCAAGTCATGGAGTTCAACTTGAGCGAGTGGAAAAATTTCACAAGGAACAATAGAAGAATAAATGGGAGGAACAAATGGAACAAACATATCCTAACTTATTCTTCTTAAGATATCTACATTCATCTTCAGAATCACTTACGTTATGCACGGTCTCTTCATTCTTCTTATATAACTCCTTGAATAATTCAATTAAAGAATCCTTATCAAGAGAACAAAGAGAGTTAGTGAAGAGTTCAGGATTTACCCTAGTCCTTGATGGAGAAAGATCAACAACGTCAATAGCCACAGAACACATTGGTCCACTCCAGGCTTTGGGATTGTCTTCCTCATTAGAATCTCCCCATACAACAAAGAAGCCTTTCTTCTCGTCATTTCGAGGATCCTTCTTATCCTTACGACATTTATTTGTGTAGTGCCCTGTCTCGTGACAATTATAGCACTCAACATCTTTTATCTCCCTTTGCTCTTGAACCTTTCTGCTTTCTCACCAGTAAGCCTCTAAGGATTTGGTGATCAAGCTCAGCTTGGGAAAAGACATAATTCATCTTCTTCATCGTCATTTTCAAGCAAAACTATGGCTTCTCCATTATTAGAGCCATACTCTTATTCTTCCTAGATCTTCCCTCTCTATCTTTCATGTCATACTTCTCAATCTTTCCAAACACTTCATGCAATGTCAAAGAATACATCTTGGCTATTTCATTGAGAATGTCAGTCATCATCTTGTGATGACGAGGAAGACCACCTACAATGATCTTGATTTTTTCTCTTCCTTGGGGATCTCAGTGTCTATTATCCCATGAGCGCTCAAGGAATGAGTGACACCCTCGAACCTAGGTTCAAAAGCGCTCAAGGTCTCTCTTATTCATCATGAAGTTGTAGAAGTCACGCTTGTCTATGAAGCAATCCAGCTTCCTCAGATCATTGTCCACATGCACATCTCTTCCAAAATTTACCATTTTTGGTTGGTTGTTACACGAGATTGCAACTTTTTATTGTTCTCTTGACTTAGGTAATTGGTGATGTATATGTTTGCTTTGAAATTCTTCTCCATGTTTTCCAACTCCTTATGGTCTCATTTAATTTTGAGGAGCTTCTTTTCCAGATTAGGGATTTCTATATCACCGAGAGTGATTATGATCCAACATTGATAGTCGTTGCTTTTCACCCATTGTGAGAACACGGTCATCCAGTGTTGGTACCTTCTCTCTCAAGAAATGGTTGCTTATTGTTGTCATTTCCGACGCTTAGGGTAGAGAGAGACATTGAAACATGTTAAGATTGACTATAAGTAACACAGAATCTAGAGAAAGCCTAGTCTGATACCAATTGTTACATCATGCATGTTAGTACAAGGACTAACAAAGATGTGGATTGGACAATGGAATATATATATATAGCAATTAAACCAATCGTGCGTGGAAGACTTCACAGGAACAACAATGACGTTAATTAAAAATGAACATAATCACTTAGAGGGGAAAACTCTAACAACAAACCCATTATTGAAGTAAAACCTCTACCTCTAGATTTCCCTAGTAGGATTCCGAATGAACTTGTATTATCACCAATATTACACAAAGTCAATTTAGATCATCAGCTTGCTACACCAGAATCACCTAAATCCTAGTGTGATACAATATATACTACCTACCTAGTCTAACTCGAACTCCTATCCAACAATCACACTCTTACCCCAGAGCTTGAACAAGCAAGTGCTAAACTTCGCCTTCTCTAAGTGTTCTTTGTCTGAAGTCATGTGTAAGCGCACACTTAACATCGGATTTTCCTAATACAAGCCATGTGATACTAATAAATAATAACCGATCTCGAATATAGATATTCTTATTTCCTAAGAAACAATCTACTAAAATATACTTCAATGATTTGGTGGAGATTTGATCTCGAACTTGTTTTTTAAGAAACATCTTTCCTTAATTAAGTACACGTTGACTCGCGCTCCACCAATAAGGGAAGTGTTGAAGCGGTTGATACATGAGACTCATGTGTCCTTCAACACACAGACACTTCAACCACGCGTTGGGACATAATATTTTTTTCAGTTGTTAGGTAGCGCGCTCTTGACTTTTCAAGTCTTCTCAACACTGGTTCGTAGGTTATTTTTTTCAGAATTGTAGTTAAAGCCTTCATATCCTTTCACTTATTCCAAGTGTCTTATATCTTGTAAAACGCAAATGACTGTTCCATCAAGTACAATGAGTTTTATAATCAAAGTATCAAGGAGCACTTGTCAGAATTCATATTCAAATCCGGAAAAACCAGATCAAAAAACTAATTTAATATAATTTTATCTATTATAAGAAACCGGATCCTTAGAGTTGAAGCATATTCTATTTTTGAAAGCTAATGCGAAGATAGTCCTATTAATTCATTTTGAATGCGAAAATTATTTAATATAATATTGGTTCAAATAATAAAGATATAGACTTTTTTGGGAAAAAAAACCATCTTTCAATCTATTAAGAAAATAATATATTTAGAAGATTTGGTAAAATTTAATGAGTAAAAAGATAAAATGTAAGAATATGCAGTACATACTAAATTAGGAAAATAGAATAAAAAATTTCAACTAAGATCAAGATTTCGTTTTTAGATTATGAAAGTAATTACTAGAAAGTAATTAGTGGAGTCAATGAAAAGAGAAAAGAGAATAGTGAAGCCAATGAAATATAGACACATAAGCAGAGAGGAGAGATAATAGTATAATAAATAAAAAAACTCAATTTTTTGTTTGTTTAATCTATCTGTATATACAATATTAAAGCAAAATGAAAAACCGCTTATGTGATAGCCTCTCGTACATTTGGCCAAATGTCAATGTCTCATTAATTTTTACACGTATCAGATTTTAGGAGCATTGTTATTTTCGTACTATATTCAAATGACATCCAATTTGCCAGCCATATGACAGAATTTTACACGTATTTATATGACTAAGATATTCTTAATAAATAAAAAGAAAAATGTGTAGTTTTTGCTCACCTAATTCAGTCAACCTACTATATTAATACTCCCTTCGTCCCCAAAAGTTCTTCTCACTTTTTTTTCCGGCACTGTTCATTGGTTAAGGAAATCTTGTTAATAGCTTCCAATATATAAGTAAAAACATAGTCATGAGTGATCTTGTTTGATTCGTCTCAATAAATGCTTTAAGAATATCAAAATTTTAAGGTTTTTAGATAAATATATTTATAGATATATACGATAGAAAACATTCATAAAAAAATGTGGAAAAAAATGAAGCAGAATATGAGACAAATGGAATATACAAAAGCACAATTTATAATATTATTTAAAACAATCACTAGTTATTATTTATTAAAAAAAAATTGTACTTATATTATGCTTCACTATGATATATTTTTACTGTCATAATTTATACATGTTTAACAATTATAATATATTTATAATTTATAAAAATATATAGAAGTTATATATTCATAAATTATTTTATTTGAACATAAAAAATAGAGGGTTGATCGGGTGCAGACTAATTTTTGGTACAGACTGTGCAGACTATTATAGTGCACCAATATATTACTGGATAGTGCACCAGTGCACTACTACAAAGTGCACCAGTGTACTACCGTAGAGTGCACTTGATAGTGCACTGCTGTAATGTGCACCAGTACACTATTGGGGGTGCACCTTAGTACACGAGGAGTGCTACCTTAGTACACCGAGAAGTGCACCAATGCACTAATGGGAAGTGCACCTTAGTACATCGAGAAGTGCACCAATAGTGCACTGAAAGAGTGCACCAGTAATACACTTGATAATGTACTTAGAGTGTACCAATAATATGCTGAAAAGTGCACAGTTCAGACAGTCCGCACCGGAAACGTCTTCATACAAATATCAAGGAAATGACGTAGTATCATATTCAAGTTAAACCAGTATACAATACAGATAGATGTGAAAAGGTTATTTTTACAAATATCAAGGAAATGACGTAGTATCATATTCAAGTTAAACCTGTGAAAAGGTTATTTTCTTAGAATTATTATATCCAGATTTATTATGTCTCATAGTATATCTTTAGCAAGCTGAACTTCAATTCAACCTAATTTTTAATTCATCTCTCGAATAAATTCATCTCGTACAGGAGATACAGGAGATAATGAGCATTCTTAATAAAAGAAAATGTCATGAAATCAAACCGTAGTTTTGGCGACAGCAAGGCATGTTGATGTGTGCAAAGCCTACACCTTTTCGAGATTTTTTTTCAGTTTAAACTTCAAAAGGAAGAAAAGGAGATTCTTACTTTCTTAGAAAAATTGCGCGTACGGTAAAAGCTGGCCTTGGTAGGGGATGACCAGTATTAGAAGGACAACCATTGCTTGCTATTCCCTCCGTCCCAATTTGATCTTTCCATTTCCTTTTGGCGTTTTTGCCGAGACATATTTTATTTCGTAAATATCTCCAAATATACATGTATAAAAATTATAAAATTTAGATATTGTTAAAGTACTCGTCGAGACAAATAAAACTAGACTACACATGACTATATATTTTCATATACATCATAAAAAAACGAGAAGATTCTTTGCAAGTGTGAATAGTGCTTGAAAAAGAAATGAGAAGATCAAATTAGGACGGAGGGAGTATTATAGTGGTTTCGACCTAGCTAGCAAGCTCAAAAGCTTCTGTCATGAGCTTTGAAGCTATGGATAAAAATGCAGCGGTTAAGCTATTTGCACCGGTGCAAATAATTTATGATGGTTTGATTCTTAGTTATTTTGGTGGATAATATTTTTATTTAGAAACAAATTGCAAATAAAAACATTTTAATAAATATGTAATGATGATATATAATCTTTTTTATAGAGTGAAAGTTATAAATGAACTTACATACAAAATGTTTCATTAATTATATTTTTTTATAACTAGATTTCAGAACGGTTAAGTGATGTGATTTGAATGTATTTTAATGATATGAACTGAAAATTTATTTATAGATCAATATATTAACATAATTTGAAAAATACTTGAACTCGATATATGTGAAATATAGTAGTTTTATTTTTTTTTATTTTTTTATATGGGGCTAACACTGACATTCAATTTAAGAAGTTTGTCACCCTCCATCATCGCGCATGATGATGCTATAAAACTTAGAGAAAATATCATGAGTGGGCACCCTGGACCAAGAAAGCACCGCACTCACCATGATGACAGGTACATCAGACATACAATTCCCAACAATCTGAAACAGATACTCACGTAAGTAGGAAATGGCATCCATGCAAGTCCCTGCAACTCCAAGAATGTTTGTCGTATGTTTGGCCTCTCGAAAGCAGTGAAACACCTGAAAAGCTGCAAAAGAGAATAATAATGTAGTGATGTCATGAATGATAGTCAAATTTGCCAAACTCATTAGCACTAGGTCTATATACATTACTAAATACAAGTGTAACATCGTTAAAACATTTTAAAATTTTAGTATTTTTGGTACATGCAAACCAATCTTGATCGGAGAAATAATCCAAATTTGTAATGTATTGACTCGCAAAAGACGTTAAAACGTCTTTGTAGTTAACACATTCACAAAGTAATTTGTAAGTGGAGTTCCATCGAGTACCAACGTCTTTTGAAAAACGTTTGGGTGGTACTCCATTGCCTTCACAAAATTTCATCCAATCCTTTGTAACCTTACTATGGTTCCAAATATATCGGACAATATTTTGTATGGGTTCAAGATGGTCTTTCATAGCCGACAAACCATCTTGAACACACAAATTTAAAACATGACAAGCACATCGAATAAAAAAAAATTACCGCCAAGTCTCAAATCTCTCAAAGATGTGGTGTTGGCCGATGCATTGTCAAATCCAATAGGAAAACTCTATTGATAAGCCTATATTCCTCTAAAACTAGACGAATAATTCTAGCAATGTTTGCAGCATTATGAGAATCATCAAATTGTCTAAACGCCAAAACACGCTTTTGCATGACAAAGTTCGAATCAATAAAAAATACCCATGTAAGAATTAATTTGTTGATGATCACTCCATATATCACTACATATGGAAACATGTAAATCATTGTTTAAAAAACAACTAACTAGTTCGGCTTTACGTCTCTTATAACACCTAAGAATGTTTTTCTTATTTGTTTTTCTTCATATCTTTTTATGTGAAGGTTGTGCTTCGTCCATAATTTCATTAAATCCTACATTCTCACGAAATTGAAATGCATAATGATCAACACATGTGGCTTCGACAATTACATTCTTCATTCTATCATGATTATAAGCAAAAAGAGGGGTGGAAGAAGATGCAAACCCTTGCAAAATTTGTTATTGCCCTCGTAGCATTCCGAGTTTATCGAGGTGTCCTTCCTTCATGTGTTTAATCAATGTGTCGTATCCACCGCCAAGTTTCAATACATATTTGGTCGGACAATGCCTTCAAAATATCAATTTTACCATTAGTAATTGTCGTTCCTTTAGTAAAATGTATAGTAAAAATTTCGGAAATTAGCGGGTTTTGTGAGGGTGTAGGCGTTGATGATGGTGTAGGTGGTGTAGCATCATCACCAACATTACGCTCACTCGTTGCAATGTTCTCGATATGTTCACTCTCTTGAGTGCTCATGTCGGTAACGTTAGTGCTTGGCATAATTAAGTAAATATATATATAAGAACAATATTAAGAACAAATGCAAGAATATGAAAAATAGAAATGAAGAGATGATGAAGATTAGAGAATTCTTGATTGCTTGAGACGTGAGAGTAGATTATAGAGAGAGAAGAGAGATGGTTTGATTGTGTGATTTGGAGTTGATGATTAATGGGTATTTATAGGATTTACTTAGATTTCTTCTTCTTCTTTTAAGCATTAAAAATGGCCTAAAATGGGCTAAACGCTAGGAAACTAGCCGTTGAAACCAGTGGTTCATCCCAACGGCTAGTTTTCTAGCAGTTTGGGGCTGAAAATGTACGTTGGAACTAGCGGTACTGCCGGTTCAACCAGCCGAACCACCGGCCCAACGGCTAGTTTTTTCGAAAACTAACCATTGGATTTGGAACCGCCGGTTCAAACGGCTAGTTTTTGAAAACAAGCCGTTTTTTTTGCCAAAAAAGTAGTTGGTGCCACTATGTAAAAAAAATTGCCTATAAATATCACAATTCCTACATTCTCAATCTTCACCAACCACATTCTCAATTTTCCTTCACAAGAATCACAAATCGCAAACCATTCTCTCTAATTATTGCAGATGGAGCCTTAGATACTTTTATGCGTCGACTTCGAATTGAAACTACTGTTTTAACAATGCATTACACTAGAGGTAACGAAAATGATTGTCGAAGAATAGGCTCTACACCCGTTTCTTGTAATTATTATCCGCTGAAGTATGAATGGAAGATCGGTAGCGAAACCGGAACTTTAAGGAAGCATATGATGTGAAAACACCCCGACCGGTGGCAGTTAGCGGTGGAAGCAGTAGCACCCCCCCAGCCCAAGGTCGAGCCGCAAGCACTGACGCCAACGGAATAATATTTGCATTTTCATATTATTATAGTTATTTTGAATTGAATTAATTATATTTGCATTTTAATATAATTTTAGTTATTTTGTATTGAATGAATTATATTTGCATTTTAATATTATTGTAGTTATTTTGTATTGAATGAATTATAAAGTTCGGTAGACACGTTCTTATTACTTAGACGACATTACATATAATATAACATAATAAAACATGATAATATATTTGTAAATTTGTAATATTTACTTATAAATTATAATATATGTAATTATACGAAAATATTTATTATAATCATCACAATAATTTACTTATTAATAATCAACTTTGTAAAAAACTCAGCCAAAAAGTGTTTTTTGTAAGTCCCGATTCGGAACCGGGACCAGGGGTTCCGGAACCGCACAGAACCGGGTGGGAACCGTGGGTTCTCCGGTTCATAGGTGTAGCCGGTCCCGGTTCCTAATTCCAGGAATCTGGAACCGCCGGTTCCGGAACCAAACCCACCTCTAGCCAAAGCTTGCCATCTTATACTCATTGGACTAACACGAACTGACATTGACAAAGTCATTAGCATCTCCACTACCAAAGAAATCTGGAAGGCCATCATATCCATCCACAAAGGAACTGACGACATGAAGAACAACCAAAAGTTCAATCTTCAAACGGAGTTCCATGCTTTCAAGATGTTGCTTGGAGAAATCTTGTTCGCTTGTCAATCCAGATTCACTATCTTAATGGATATACCAAGCGCTACTAGAGTCACCATCCCTCAATGGAAACAATCTATACCGGTGATCTATGAAATGAGCGACAAGTACGAGTTGACAAGAAGAATAGCTCTTATGTCAACTGAAAGCAAGTCCCTCCCAATAACGGCTATCTTTGGAAAATTCTTTGACCAAGAAATAGTCGAAAACCGAACATATAGTGTGATCAATGAATGAAAAAGGGACTACTTTAAAGCTCACTAGAGTCGTGGAAAAGATGGAAAATGAAGAGGCCAATGATGACTATGACATGGAGATTCGCCTAATGATAAAAATAGTGAAGAGGTTCTTCAAGAACACAACCTCACAATCCGCTTCTACCTCAAAGGATCTCAAGGACTATACCTGCTACAACTGTCAAGAGAAGGGCCATCTTGTGAAGACTTGCACTAAGAAAAAGTGGAACCTGCTGAACAAAGGCCCTCTTCTCGATGGGGGAGAAGATGATGATGAAGCTGATCTACATGAAGGCTTTAAATGTAATCCCTCATGGCTAATTAAGAGAAAGCGGCTTCTTAGGCACATCTAACTAATGACTTCGTTAATCGCCTTAAGAATCTAGGTAAAGATGAACTTGTGAATATGAATAAAGGCCTACTTGCCGATAACGACACTCTTGAAAAACAAGTTGTTGAATATGAGGATGAAGTTCATGACCTTCATAATGAAAACTTAGGATTGTCCAATAGACTCGTTGAAAAGGAAAAGGCCCTTAAGAAAGTTAGGGAACTGAGCTTAGTAACTAAGTCCTGCAAGGGATGCAACGGAAAGTAAGCTCAAGTGGTATCACCTAAGGTCATATCTAGCAATATAGAAAGTAGTATTCAACTTAATTTCAACAAGCTTGAAACTCTGACTGATTCTATTAATGAAAAAACGGTTAACCAACTGTCTTTGTTTGTGCTAGACCTGGACTCGGTTGTGAATTTGAAAATGATTCCATTGGTAGTTCTACTCCTCAAGAAAAACTAACTAGTGAGTTAACCGAAAAAGTTGAGACCCTAGATAAGGCCATTCATACATATAGGAGAAAAATGAATATTTAGAGAAAAATATTAAGGTCTTAGAACAACCTCCTAAAGGGATTAAAACTTGGTTTAGAGGAGAAAAGGCTCACACCATGTATGTTAATCAAGCCCAAGGTAAATCTGTTAAGACCATCAACTCTAAACATGAAAACAATAGACCCTTTCGTCATGGAAAGGGAAATATGGCTATGTTTAATATAACTCTTGGTTAGATACTATACAAATAATGGACATGTGATAAATGATTGTAGAAAGAAACAAGCCCAGGATAGTAAGCCTTATAGGTCGTTAACAACTATCAACATGTAGTAAATGAATTAAAAAATGCTTCTTATCATGAGCTTGATCCTTCTGCAAGTGTCTTTAAATGTGCTTCTTATTTCCAAATCCAAGAAAGCCAAAGACTAATAAACCCAAAAAATCTAAGCTTCAATGGGTTCCAAAGGCTTAATCTTACTATTGCAGGGTAAAGTGAGCAGCAAAGAAAAATGGTATATTTATCGCGACTGTACCTACCATATGACTGGATACAAAGATAATCTTCTCTCATTTCAAGTGACTTAAGATGGAAATATCTCCTTCGGCAATAAGAAGACTGATGTAATCAAGGGGCATGGAAAGGTTCAGCTGAATGATCAAATCGAAGATCAAAACGTGAATTTGGTTGATAGCTTGCGCTTCGACTTGCTGAAAGGGAAATGAAATGTCACTTTCACTACCACTAGATACTTTGTTAGGAACTCAGCCAACGAGATCATCCTGAAAGGGAAGCGAGTCAATAGCACCTACTTTTTTGAATCAAGATACATTCCCAACAACCGTTTATGTCTTTCTTCCATTGAAGATCACTCCTCTCTATGGAATCAACAACTTGGCCATGCAATTCTACTATGCCTCACAAGCTTCGCTCAAAGGAAATTGTTTGCAGTCTCCCTCTTATCGATCCTAAGAATATGTTGCCCTGTGCTGATTGTGTGCATGAGAAACAAGTTCTAAGATCCTTCAAAGCAAACAACGATGTCACTTCTAAGAAGCCCATGGAGTTGCTTCATATGGATCTTTGTGGGCCGATGTGAGTTCAAAGCCTTGGTAGAGCTCGCTACATGCTTGTGATTGTTGATGACTTCTCGAGTTTCACTTGGACCTTATTTCTGTGCTCAAAATATTAGGTCTTCTCTCACTTCTTTGAGCTAGTTCCTCTGCTTGAAACCTCTCGCCTCTATCTGTTCGAGCTATACGATATGACCATGGAATTGAGTTTGAAAATGGATACATGCTAAGATACTACAGAGAACAAGGTATAATTTATAACTTCTCAGCACCTAGAACCTCTCAATAGAACGACGTTGAAGAAAGAAAGAATCAAACATTAGTGGAAATGGTCAGAACTATGCTTATCTCAAGTGGCTTGTTGTCTACCTTCTGGGTTGAAGCAGTTTATACTGCTTGTTACATTAGTAACAGGGCTGTTCTTAGACACATCCTAGAAAAGACCCTTATGATATGATTAGAGGTCACCCTCCAAGCGTAACATATCTCATAGTTTTTGGCTGCAAGTGCTTTGTGAATAACAATGGGAAAGACAACCTTGAAAATTTTGATGCAAGAAGTGATGAGGTCATCTTCCTTGGATATGTTCACACGAGTAAGGCATATAAGGTGTTGATAGGAGCTTATTATATGGTGTTAACTAGAGACTATTAGATTAGGATTAGTGGTGTTTAGGTACTTAACGAGTGGTATTCCCAGAATCTAGGTTGGAGTTTACTTATGGATTAGCGGGCTGCTCGTAAGCGATTTTGAGTGGTTTTATCATGGAGATCCCGGTTGTGCTCACTTTTAGTGCATTTGGGATGGAGATAGAGGAAGTATACCACACCTACACACAAGGAGAAGCCGAGAGGCAAATCCGAGCTGCCTCGACGCTTGTAGAAGACGCACTTCGACCATTGAAGAGAAGAGAAGAAGTGCTGAGATATTGAGCTGAGTTCACATAGCTCGTTCTCCCTGATCTGATGTCCGATTGAGGTGATTCTAATTTAAGGAGTTAGATATTGAAGTCTACTTTATTACCTAAAAAGATAAGCGCAATCGGAGTTGTGAGCCAGGAGTTATGGCAATTATACAAACGTCACTTTTCTGCAGAAACGCGATTCAGCCTCAGTTGAAGCAGTCACGATCGCAACAAGCCCATCATGATCGCGACTTAGCCGTAGTTGACATGTCACGATTGCGACTCTCCATCACGAACGCGACGCAGACCTTAATGGGCCAAATTCAGTTATTTTGGCCGAGAATCTTATTTGTTCCAACCAATTTATTTGTTATATTTGTTTTATTTCTTTTCTATCTTATTTCCCAAGACATATATATAGTTTAGGTTTAATCGGGAAGAGTTTCTCTCCCACTTTCTCCCCTTTTGCCTCCATTCTAGTTTATTCATTGTTTTTAGAGATGATGAAGAACTAAATCCTCCATTGTTCGCTTTGAGGATTGAAGCCTTGGATTAATTATCATTGTGAGTTTCTTAACGCTTATGTTCTATTTCAATTGAAAGATTGTTTCTTTATCCCTTGTGCTTGATTGAATATCGATTGATATTGATTTCATCTAGGTGCGCAACTAGGTTGATTGATATTTATTCATATTGCTAGGTTTAGATAATTCTATTTGAAAAGCCTTCACCTTTGGTAGCAAGTTCTATTTGCATGATCTATTTGGGATTGTTTATAGGATAGAGATATTGAATTCATGTCGAGTATCGGCGATTTGTCAGTGGTATTGCATGAACCTGCTTATCTTTGATCTTAATGTTGTCTACTATTGAATCTTGGGATTTCCTTGGTTATAGTGAGAATAAGGGTTTCTAGGACTATTTGGACTAGTTGTTATATTAGAACAAAGAGTAGGACAACCAATTGAATGTTTATGCAGATAAGTTAGTAGGATTTTATGATCCATGTGTTTATCCAATGTGTTGATTTCTGATAAGTGAGCGCTTCCATCATATATTTACACAACCCAACAATTAGTTTAGTTAACATTATTAGTTTAGTTCGAATTGCATTAAAAAAACCCATTGGTTACTAGTTAGTTACAAGATTGATATAAACTGTTCTCAGGCTCTCTTGGAATTCGACCCCTACTTACCACTTTACTAGTGGATTCTTTAGTTGGGTATCTTTGATAGGCTCAACCGACTTTTTTTTAGCCTCATCAAATTTTGGCGCCGTTGCCGGGAAGCCAGACTTTACAATTTATTTCTTTTTGTGTGACTAACTCTAGTGTGGACCTATCTTATGGTCCACGCCCGTGCTACTGATCAGTTTACTTGTTGAGATTACAGGAGATATGGAAGGAGAATGGAACGCAAGGGCTGCGGATCTGGCTGAATTAAAGGAGTTGGTTATTGAGCTTCAAAAGATAAAGTTTTTGAGGTTAATGGTAGATATGGGAATCCACGCCCTTGGGTCGACCAACAATGGTATGACTACTATCCGAGGTACAATGATTATCATCAGCCTGAGCAACAACAGTGGTGGTGGCCTCACGATCCTCAACCTAATTCTGAACCATCAACTGAAGAGTTGTTGAACGATCTACCCAGACCATGGAATCGAGTCTAAAGAGTCTCGAGAAACAATTTTTGCAATTGGCCGAAGCTATCTCTAACTTCACGCAACAAAACTCGAGGAATCTTCCCTCTCAAACCGAGAGGAATCCGATAAAGAACGTTAGCGCTATGCACTTGAGAAGTGGACGAAATATCGACGAAAATCTGAAGAAGAGATGCTGCAAGAGGAAGCTGGGCAGCTGTCACGACTGAGACAGGGGTGTCACGGTCGAGATTTGGCCTCAGAGAAGGAACCTGAGCGAAGTCACGACCGAGAGAAGGGTGTCACGATCGCGACTTTGCCCTAGTAGAGACGTCACGATCGAGACAATATTATCATGACCGAGATGACGGTGTTGTGGTTTCCGAAAAAAATTACGAAACGGATCACGACCGTGACACAATGTCATGATCGCGATTAAGCCCCAGTTCGCACCATCACGATCACGATCATGACCAACCATCTCGACCGCGACCCAGTGCTGATGTTTGTGATTCCAAACCGCAGAATGTCGATGACGATTATGAGGACAGAGGAGACTTCAAGCTAAGACAAGAAAACTATGTAAGGCCCAACTTTCCTCCGATGTACTATGAGAAACCACCTGCACCATTCCCATAAGCCTTGAAAGACACGCGCCGACCTGCGAACGACAAGGAAATCTTCGAAACATTTAGTAACTGTGAGGTGAACATTCCTTTGCTCAAACTCGTCAAGAGTGTTCCACGCTATGCTATGTTCTTGAAGGAGCTCTGCACCATGAAGAGGAACCAGAAGCTGAAAGGGAAACAAAAGGTGCAGGTAAGCGAGAGAGTTTCCGCGGCCATCCAGCAGAAGATAGCGACTAAGTGCTCAGATCCAGGTATGGTTAGTATTCCTTGTACTATGGTAAGACTAAAATTGATAGGGCCATGCTAGATTTGGGTGCTTCTTTTAATGTTCTGTCGTATTCATTATATAAGTCGCTAGGACTAGGACCCCTGAATGAAACAAGAATGGTAATTCAGGTAGCTGACAGGTCTACCGTTTACCCGAAAGGGGTAGTCGAAAATGTGTTGGTTATGGTGGATAATCTTGTATTTCCTGCGGATTTCTATGTGTTAGATATGAATCATGATGCGCAAGTTGCACCTATCCTTTTGGGTAGACCCTTTATGAGAACAACCAAAACTAAATTAGATCTAGACACCGGGGCGCTTACACTCGAGTTTGACGGGGATGTTGTTAGTTTTAACATATATGAAACTACGACACAACCCCCGGATGATAACTCGGTATTCTCTATCGATAAGGTTATTAAACCCCCGAACTATGTTCGGATGCAATGCACGCCCCGCTCCCTAATTCTGCTTTGGGCAGTAGCCCCACCATACTAAGCCCTCCTAGGAGGTTTATGTTAGTTCTGCTGTGCAGGTTCCCACCACCATTAAGCCGCCAGACCTACCTTTGTTGAATATAGAGAATGCCTCTCCAAAGAGAAAGAAGAAGAAGAATAAGGTTTGTGCTAATTCTGTTGTGTAGGTGAAGAAAGAGGTGAAAGCACCCCTCGAGAAATCGACTAAGTGTGGGGAAGGAAAGGGGCAAAGAAGAAGAAAAAGACACCCAAGCAAGTATGGGTAGTGAAGGAAGAAAATGGTTTAAGGTTCAAACCTTTCCATCCGTGGTTCAAGAAGTTTCTGCTAGACGATGCGATCCGGAAGGGATCAAGTGAACACGGATAAACTACTGAGAGCATTACGTCGTGCCGCGACGTTAACTAAGGCGCTAATCGGGAGGCAACCCGAGGGAGTTTTACTAACGTTAATCCCATTATTTTGGTTTGTTTTTATTTTCTTTCTTAGGTAAATTGAGGAACCAGTACGAGGAGGTCAGCGGAGGAGGAAAACGCCAATCTCGCACCACAGTTTTTCGTGTCACGATCGTGACACTATGTCACGGTCGTGACGCGGTCGGAATTATCACCCCCGTTGATCAACACGACCGAAACAGCAACTCATCATTCCAGCGGTTTCTTCTTCCTCTTCCCATTTTATGGTGTCCTCTTTTTCTGCATTGAGGATAATGCGCGATTCAAGTGTGGGGAGAGGAGTCGACTAGTTGAGGCGTTTGTTGATGTTGTTTTTGGGTGCTTTTGCTATTTCTGCAATTTACCTTATGTTTTTGAGTCTTTGCTGAACTGTTTTGATGTTTTTCTGTCGAGTCTGTACCGGATATTTCCATAACCTTTGCATTATTATTATTGTTTAGAAAAAAAATAAGAAAACCCCAAGAGAGTAAAAAAGAGATTGGATCGAAAAGGGGGGCTCAACAAAAAAACAAAACAAAAAATTAAAAAAAAGATAAAAACTAGGCAAGTAAAAATGGATTAAAAATGAAAAGGTGGGTGCCTGAAATTAAAAAAAATAAGAAGAAGAAAATAGTTCCTACCACTTAGAATTTTGGTGAAAACCCGAAAGGGCGCCGGGATTACATTGTTTGTGATTATTTAGTTGATTGCATCATCTATTGGCGTCGGAGACATAAGAAGGGAGTTGAAGGATTGTCTCGGGTTTTAGGATTCACCAAGGAGGGATAAGAAGTTAGTATTTAGCCTTTTATTCCTCTGTTTTTGAGCTTATTGTTATTCATACTTCGCATGCTCACCCTTTCACTATTTCATCAGATTTGTTACACACTATTGGCGGTTGTATTAGATTCTAGGATTAGATTACTATTTCTTGGAGTTGGATGCATATTGTTGTGGTTGTGCTATGCAGATTTCTTGATTAGGATTGGTGGTTGTGAGGCATGGTTTGATTATATTGTTTAGTGGTTTAGGACATTACTTGAAGAGGAGGAATAAGAAGTGTATAAGCGAGTGAGAGACTCCATTTTTATCTTTATTATCATTATTTATGTACCCTTAAGCTTAGAGGAGATTAGGATGTCCACTTGTGTTTTATTGCACATCACTTGGTTCGATTTTATTATTGTATGGAGTGGTGACATATGAAGTGGAGCCATAAGGAGGTATTTGGGTAGGTCATCTCGGAGAGATAAGAAGATAGATTGGAGTTAGGTTCGTGCTCGTTTTACACTTGGAGTTCTAAGTATAGTCGCTAGCAGACTGTCTCTACACTTACTGTAGACCTTTGTGCTTTTAGGAAAGTGAGTTTTATTTTGCTTACTCAAGGACGAGCAAGGTTTAAGTGTGGGGAAGTTTGATAGGAGCTTATTATATGGTGTTAACTAGCGACTATTAGATTAGGATTAGTGGTGTTTAGGTGCTTAACGAGTGATATTCACGGAATCTAGGTTGGAGTTTACTTATGGATTAGCGGGATGCTCGTAAGCGGTTTTGAGTGGTTTTTATCATGGAGATTCCTGTTATGCTCACTTTTAGTGCATTCGGGATGGATCTAGAGGAAGTATACCAAGATTACACCCAAGGAGAAGCCGAGAGGCGAATCCGAGCTGCCTCGACGCTTGTAGAAAGACGCGCTTTGACCATTGAAGAGAAGAGAAGAAGTGCTGAGATATTGAGCTGAGTTCAGATGGCTCGTTCTCCCTGATCCGATGTCCGATTGAGGTGATTCTAATTCCAGGAGTTAGATATTGAAGTCTACTTTATTACCTAAAAAGATGAGAGCAGTCGGAGTTGAGAGACAAGAGTTATGGCAATTCTATAAATGTCACTTTTCTGCAGAAGCGCGATTCAGCCTCAGTTGAAGCAGTCACGATCGCGACAAGCCAATCACGATCGCGACTTAGCCGCAGTTGACATGTCACGATCGCGACTCTTCATCACAATTGACGCGGACCTTAATGGGCCGAATTCAGTTATTTTGGCCGAGAATCTTATTTGTTCCAACCAATTTATTTGTTTTATTTGTTTTATTTCTTATTTCCCAAGACATATATATATTTGATAGCATGCATTTTAGTCTAGTTTAGGTCATGTTTATTTCGTCTTAGTAGAGTCGTTTTGTGTCTTTCTAGTCTTGTTTTATCTTATCTTCTTCGTAGAGTCGGGATCTACTCTTTTGTTTGATTATTACAGGTGATTTGGAGGCATTCTATTGGAGATCATGAGCGTGCACGGAAAGGTGACCGAACAAGGAGAGTAGCAAGGAAAGAACCAAGAAAAGAAGGGGCCGAAGGAAGGACGAGACAAGCCATCACGAAGTGAAGATGAGGAGGGAGCATCAGAGAACTACTCGGCTTGGGCCATGGCCGAGTATCTGGCCGTGTAAACCCACCAGAGCCACCAGAGAACTACTCGGCCCGTTACGCGGCCGAGTATCGGCCCGAGTAGCCGGGCCCTTTTCCGAAAATGCTTCTTTTGCCCTGAAATCTTTGACTTCTAGGGAGTTACTTTTGGGAGGACATTTAGAGTAGAATAAAAGGGGGTTTTGCCTTGAACTCTTTGACTTCTAGGGGGTTACTCTTGAACTCTTTGACTTCTAGGGGGTTACTTTTGGGGAGAACCTTTGGAGTACATTTAGAATAGAATAAAAGGTGGTTTTGAGTGATTGTTTGGGGGGAATCAAACCATCCATCCATCATCTCTCTCAATCTCTCCATTGTTAATTTCAAGATCTAGTTTTTGCTATTTTGTGAAGATTGTTGAAGGCTTTTCAAGAATTGGTGTTCTAAGTTCTAGATCGAATCAAGTAATCTCTTATTCTCTTCTAGATTTATGAATCTCTTTATTCTTATGGAGTTTTTGATTGATTATCTCATTATGCATAGCTAGATCCATTGTTCTAGGATTGGGGTGATCCCATCAATGAATTGATAGATTATCTTATTGTGTTTGTCTTTGAAAGCATGGAATCTTGTTTGATTAAATTCTAGGGTTCTTATTGAGGCTGAGTTTATCAATTAGAATTTCTATTAGGTTGAGTCTGAAAGGAGATACCTATAGATTTCAATTAGACACGATATGAGTCTGAAAGGAGATTGTTTGTGTTGGATTTCCTAGAATTGAACCCGAATAAACTTGTTTGTTCTTGTGGAGATATAAGTAATCATAGAAACCTAGGTTAGGTTGGACTTAATTGAGCACGAAAGTGGATGTTAACCCGGTCTAGTTCTAGTTTCTAAGCGCCTATTAGTCTTTGCTTGATTAACTTTGCACGAAAGTGATTGTTGGTTGGAGTTTAGATACGTCTATTATTGTCTGAAAGGAATTAGTAGATACATTAGATTGCTGACCGTCAAACAAGTCCATGCTATTCTTTGATAAACGCACCTTGTAATCTATCAAGGAGTTGTTGAGGTGATTCTTGATCCTAGATATTTCTCATCCATATATTCTTCCGAAATTGTGTTCTCCTAGTTTTCGTAGCATAATCATCAAATTATCTTATTAAGACTTAGCTTACTAGTTTGGTTGCAAAAGATACTACTTTGTCCTCGTGGGAACGACACTTGAAAAGCTACAATTGATCCCATATGCTTGTGGGTAGGTTTAGCCCTATCAATAGTTTAGGTTTTATTGGGAAGATTTTCTCTCCCACTTCTCCCCTTTTGCCTCCATTTAGTTTATTCATTGTTTTTAGAGATTATGAAGAACTAAATCCTCCATTGTTCGCTTTGAGGATTGAAGCCTTGGATTAATTATCATTGTGAGTTTCTTAACGCTTATGTTCTATTTCAATTGAAAGATTGTTTCTTTATCTTTTGTGCTTGATTGATATTGATTCATCTAGGTGCGCAACTAGGTTGATTGATATTTATTCATATTGCTAGGTTTAGATAATTCTATTTGAAAAGTCTTCACCTTTGGTAGCAAGTTCTATTTGCATGATCTATTTGGGATTGCTTATAGGATAGAGATATTGAATTCATGTCGAGTATCGGCGATTTGCCAGTGGTATTGCATGAACCTGCTTATCTTTGATCTTAATGCTGTCTACTACTGAATCTTGGGATTTCCTTGGTTATAGTGAGAATAAGGGTTTCTAGGACTATTTGGACTAGTTGCTATATTAGAACAAAGAGTAGGACAACCAATTGAATGTTTATGAGCATAAGTTAGTAGGATTCTATGATCAATGTGTTTATCCAATGTGTTGATTTCTGATAAGTGAGCGCTACCATCATATATTTACACAACCCAACAATTAGTTTAATTAACATTATTAGTTTAGTTCGAATTGCATTAAACCCCCTATTGATTACTAGTTAGTTACAAGATTGATATAAACTGTTCTCAGGCTCTCTTGGGATTCGACCCATACTTACCACTTTACTAACAGATTCTTTAGTTGGGTATCTTTGATAGGCACAACAACTTTTAGCCTCATCAGGTGTTCAATTAGAGAACAAGAAGTTTTGAAGAAAGTATACATTTGGTGTTTGATGAAAATGATCCATCCTCCTCAAACACCCTCCCTCAAGATCCCTTTCCGGAAATAGTTGCTCAAGAAGTTGCAAGGGAACCAAGCCCCTCCAGTATAAACCCTCACGCTCCTGACTTCACTCCCTTAGTTCCTGTGTCCAATGAAACTGATAGTGAGACTGATGAACAAGAGGGGACTCACTATTCCCTTACAAAAATCATTTTACCTGGAACTATTCCACTAGCTTGTGCCTTTCAACAAAGAGGGGTCATCCTCCTACAAATATTCTCACCCCTATAGAATCTGGTGTTTGAAGCCACTCCTCTTTGACCGATCTGTGTGCTTTTAGTGCCTTTGTCTCTCTCATAGAACCCAAGAATATCAAAGAGGCCATTATTGATCGTGATTGGGTAGTCGCAATGCAAGAAGAGCTTCATCAATTTGATCAAAACAAGGTGTGGTGGGTAGTTCCCAGCCCTCTGATTGAAACATCATTAGAATTCAATGGGTATTCAAAAAATAAGCTAGATGATTCAGGTATTTTAGTAAGGAACAAAGCAAGATTACTCACTCAAGGTTACAACCAGCAAGAAGGGATTGATTATGATGAGACCTAAGCTCCAGTCACTCGTCTTGAGGCCATTCGTTTGTTTATTGCCTTTGCTTCTCACAAGGTATTCAAGATATTTTAGATGGATGTCAAGACTGCATTTCTCAATTGTAATCTAAATGAGGAGGTATACATCAAACAACCCTTTGGCTTTGAAGATGATCAACACCCAGATCATGTCTATTTACTTGATAAAGCTCTGTATGACCTGAAGCAAGCTCCCATAGCTTGGTATGATTGTCTCTCCGAGTACCTACTAGCAACAACTACCAAAAGGGGGCAATAGACAAGATGTTCTTCATTCAAGAACTTGGAGCAACGTCCTAGTTGTCCAGGTATGTGTGGATGGTATCATTTTTTGTTCCACTAACATGTCATTGGGGAAAAATTCAAGAACGTCATGAGTAGAAAGTTCAACATGAGCATGAGAGGGGAACTTAACTTCTTTCTAGGCCTGCAAGTTGTAAAAAAAGATGAAGGCATACAGATTCATCAACATAAATACCTAAGGGAGATCCTAAAGAAATATGGCATGGACACATGTAAGCCGTTGCATACTCCTATCTCAACAACGACTAAGCTAGACACTGATCTAATTGACCCACAACCAACGAGACTATCTACAAAGGCATGGTGGGTTTCCTTATGTATTTGTTTTCCTCCAGACCAGATATTGTCTTTGTTATAAGCCTTCGTGCCAGATTTTAGTCTGATCCAAGAGAGTCACATGCCGTCAACATCAAGCGACTCTTTTGATACTTGAAGGTAACTGACAACCTTTGTCTAGGGTATCGTAAAAAACTTGATTTTACTCTTGTTGGATATACAAATGTTGATTACGCATGTTATTTGGTTGATCGAAAGAGCACCTCTAGAGTGGCTCAGTTCTTAGGTCCCTTCCTCATATCTTGGGGCACCAAAAAGCAAAACTCAATTGCCCTCTCAACCACTAAATATTAATACGTTGTTGCTGCATCGTGCTACACTCAACTACTATGTCTTAAGCAGCAACTCTCCGATTTTGGAATTTCAATGGTCTCCCTTGAGATAAGATGTGACAATACTACTGCAATCAACATTTCCAAGAATCATGTGAATCACATACGAACAAAGCACACTGACGTTAGTCATCACTTTCTATGTGATCATATGGATAAGAAGAACATTGAGCTCACTCACTGCCGGATTGAGGATCAAATAGCTAATATTATTACCAAGGTCCTCAACAAGGAACCATTCTTCAACCTAATGCTTCTCTTGGGAATGATTCCTTTCAATTAAGCCACCTCTCCTTGTAAGTTCCCTCTCTATTTACTATGAATTATCTACTATTTTTAATCTTGGGAACTTAGGACTTAGTTGCTTAGTTGTAAAGCCTATGCCTTTAGGGGTATTCGTCTCTCGCATGCTCTTTGTGAAGCTTTTAGAAAGGCCCTTGTTAATTAGTCTCATGACTTGCACCATTCCTTGATGATTTGTGTACCTTTGCATGCTCTCTCTTTGAATCCATGAAAAATAAGCATGATAATCGCTTCTTAACCATATCTAAAAGCCCCCGAGATATGACTCATACTTATAAGATAGTCCTTTTGCCTGATCTATGTGTTATGTTCCCTATGACCATTAATCCGCACCTCAGAATATTCACTTAGATGACAAATAGCCTTCCCTTATTTAATTACATACGCATATGAACGTGTTGCTTGAGTTCCTTTTTCCTTCCACTATTTAAATGTATGCATATGTCTCTCTGTTACTATTGTTCTGGTTGGGAACTGAGTATAAGCGCTATACCTATATCGCTTTGAGAAAGTATCTTCAGATTTGATGGGAAGCAACGGTCTGTTTTATGGGGACCGACTGTCTATGATAGGAACCGGCATCTCTAATGGCAAGTTGTGAACGCAATTAATGCGCCGACCTACGGGGCTACTTTTCCCGGTTCCCAAATAGAGTCATTTATCTTCACAAGGTTCCCAAGAGATATTTTCCATCAATTGCTATGTGATCATTAAAGTTATTTGAATATTAAGCTCATTCCTCCTCACCAACTTCCTCACCTGCCATTATCAAGATCAAATTCAAATCACTCAAACTCTCTTCTACCTTCATACTTTCTACTGTCTTCACACTCTACTCCCTTACAGATCAATTCTCCAAATTCTCACACTCATGCATATCAAAAATGGCTAGCTTCTCACAAGCTAACCAATCCACTATGAAGAATTTCTTGCTTTCAAGAAAATAATGCAAGAAGCCCAAGCCCAATCCCAAGTCATTTCTATTACCTCAACGGCTCCTGATACAGACACTCCTGCCATAAACGCCACCACAACAACACCCTCTCCTCCACCTCCTACCACCAAGCCTAGCCCACAAGCCAGCTTAGAGAAGACCCTCTCACTGACCACTCACTCGTCGCACTTAGAGTCCGGCAAACCACATCAGAAGGAGGTGGTCAATCTCACAAACATAAAGATCAAAGAATCGACCTCCATCACTGACCTGGAAATCAGTGAAGAGCTGAAATCGCCCAAGCCCTCTCTTATCGAAGACAAGGGTAGCGTGTCCCACCTCTTGCGCAAAAGGCCTATAGATGAAGGCCCCTCTAAAGCCCCTCCCACTAAGGCCAAAAAGGCCAAAGGTGACTCAACCTCTTTCCATCCCTCTGCCCAAGCCATCGTCCCGATCCCTCCCAATGACGGATCTACCGGATCCGAGGCCCCTATTTCCCTAGATAACTCGATGCCACTAGCAACAGGGAGTTTCCATACTCGCTCAATAATTGAGTCGATCGTCATAGGTGTGTGGTTTTTGGAAACCCTCGATCCAAAGGAGATCGATGTCACCTCTACTATTGCGATACTCGAGCGCATTTGTTGGCTTGAGCTAGAGACGGAGCGTTTCTCCATCGACTCTGATGAGATACAGAACTTCTACTCCAACCTCAATCCCATGTCCCCTTCCCCCGTGCAGACCTACTCCATCCCCCTAATGCCCTGGTTCTTGTTGATTTCGTATATTTTTTTACAATTGGCGATTAAATCTAATGGAGCAAGGTGAAACTCTATCTTCGATTCCCTCTAGCATGTGTTTCAATTTTTTCTTTCAATTTTTCTTTCTTTTATTTTGTTCGTTTTTCTCTTGCAATCAAAGGTTCCTTCTATGCTTGGTAGGAACTTTTATCTGTTGGACCAGGATAGTAGAGCTATCATTAAAATATATCCATTATAATTAAAGCTCCCATTTAAAATAAAGCCCAAAACTCTCCTTCTAGGTTAAGAAAATACTATAAATAGATAGGATCGGCGGGAAGGAGAAAAAGGAAGCCGCCGACAGATGAACATTAGGGTTTTCAATCTCTTTGTTTTTACGTTAATAGCAAGAGCAAGGAAGATTAGGGTTTTAAGATAGACGTTCCTCTATTTTGCGTTCAAAGAAGTTCTTAGATGCTGATGAGATGACAGATGGTAGTTCTTAGCTGACGAAGGATGAACATTAGGGTTCCTGAACGTTTATGTATGTTTGAAGCAGAGGTAAGCATATATAATCATAATATCTCTTTTAGGGTTTGAGCGCTTAATAAGAACTTGTAGCTTGTTGAATCAGTCTTTGAAATGTGATACTAATTATGGAAGGGAAGATATATGCATTTAATCACTGATTAAGATTATAGTTAAGGAGCTTCCATCTCATGCTTGTTCTAGATTTGTTTTATGAGGATCTGTTGATGGCTTAGGATGAGTACTGGCTCAATGCATATGCCCATATACTGATTAACTTTTTTGTTGGGAGGTATTTGACACATCCACACCCGCCCAATACATGTTATTCGTATCAATGTTATGATACTTATTAGCGGATACATTATACAAGAGGGACGGTAATCATACCTTCTCTAGGAGGAGTCATCCAATGAACAAAGCATAAACCTCCAGACTTTTATTGCTCACTTGTCAAATACATTATATATATATATATTACTGAGTTGAGCGTCGGAGTGACCGTCCCGGAGACCCCCATCTCTGATTCTGGGCCTTTTGCAAGATATTTAGAGATGTCAATCAACTCGGAAACGAGTGATGCGGAAAGCAATACAATAAGGAATGGAAAAAACCCTAGAAGACGGAGGGTTGCCACTCTCTACCCGTTGGATTAAGATACAGACAAATTCGATCTCCAACAGTATTGACCAATTTTACACTTCGAGCAAGAACTATGAACTTGAAAATCTTGGATTGTGTTCATGTTTTTTAATATGTTGGATGTTTCTTCATATTTGTTTATTGTATTATTCATGAGAATGATCCATCGTTGGTGATAGAAATAATTAGTATAACCGATTCTAGTACTACGTTCATTGTATAAAACTAGAGGCTCAAAGTTTTCTTCAAGAGAGTGCATAACTGATGATGCAATATTTTTATGTTCATGCATAGTTATTTTTGTTAATCAATGAGTTAGGACTTTAAACTCATGGTGGATGTCATGAGAACGATCCATCAGTAGTGATGAATTATTTCTGTTGTTCAGGATTAAGGACTATAGGTTCATTTGTTTTTCATGATTAGACGCTGTCATATTGTGTGCGTTCATGATTCTATTTCTTTGTTCATGATTAATGAATCCAGATTCGTGGTATTCTTCATAACTATGAATTAAATATAATGATGCCATACTCTACGTCTATAGATTCTTGTTTTTTTCCATGATTAAGTAGTCAATGTGCAAGAATGCATGGACTATGAAACATGAGACTCCTAGGGTGTTATAAATTTATCTTTCTATGTTCTATAAGATGTTAACTTATGCACTCATTTATATGACAAAGTATGATGAAGAAGACAGTGAATACTATATATGAAAAAGAGGCACAAAAGGAGAAAGAAAAGGAGAAAGGGAAGGAAGTAGTGTAAGAAAAAGAAATGCCAAATGGTTCTACTAAAAGACAGCCATATAAAGTCATCAAAACAAAGAAAAAAATAACACAATGAGCTCAAGAAGTGATGGCATAATTGTAAGGATCTTTTTATGAATTCTTGTACAAGCAGTGCAGGTTTTAATGATGTGAAAATAGAGAGGGAAAAGAGTATTAGGTTTGTTAATGTGAACAAGTTAAGCATGTATTTGTATTTTGGGCTAGTCTTGTATACTTTTATTAACTTGAGAAAGATTAGAGTATAAAATTGCATGTATAAACTTCTTTTTTCAGCTACACTATAAAAATATGCGAGTATGCAAAAATCATCTAATATAGTTCAGTATTATATATATGTTATTCATTATTTGAGTGTTTAGGTTAAAAAAGGTTCATATTTTAGTTTGTAAGGTTCAGTTATTTTTTACTAATGCTCACAAGTAATAACAGAATTAAGAAACAAGAAGCATTGTAAACAGGACACCAAATATCATTGTATACCATGTTTATATTTGAACCTATAAGGTTCATAACTTTAATTATAGTGTTATAAAATGATAATTAATAGAATGGTTTCAACCCTGAACAAACTTGAAGTGGATGCTGAAATAAAATTGTGGAATATTCTGGATTTAAGTTCCACTGTTCATAATCATAACTGAATGTTCAAAATGTAGAGTTAATTCATCTGCTGAACCAAACACTTGACAGTATCAGTGTTTTCACTACTATGATCTACGTAAGCTATTAGAGCTTAAACTAAACAAAGACTAAGACATAAAGAGATGTGACCTTGCTTGGAGGAAGGTTAAAACGTCCCTGAACTGAATCGATGTGAATCTATAGTTGGGTATAAACTCCTTGGATTGACGCATGCGTTGATGGAGATAGAAAGGGGTAATCGAAGTGGAAGTGATTACAAAAGACAAGGTTGACGTTAATGGCTATCAATGAAGGAAAAAACTCTCAACACAATAGCTACTTTCAAATTAACATAAATCGGATCTAGTATACAAAGTAGCTTAAGTAAGTAAAATGGGAGGTTGTGAAAGAAAGCCCCTTTTCTGTACCAATAAAAATAATTCAAATAATAAACTATGACCGACCCTTATTAATAAAATTAAGGCAATCTATTTCCTAAAATTCAACAAATAACAATAGAAAATAAACATAATAAAAATATTGTAATAACATCATAAATAAGAGATAATGATAACTAGGTGAATAGTGATCAATATATCTAATATCTAGTATTTTATGTTCATGCAGACTATATAGACGTCCCTACTGTAACTAGACAAAGAATGAATAGCTCATCTAAAACTGGACGTCCCTAACCTGCTAGAGTCAGGTCATCGATGATTGGGTTGCAAAAATGAATAGATTTTACTCCTTGTTTTAGCGCAAAAAAACGATATTTCATTCAATAAGATCAAGTGCCAGCAAATTGCTCAATTTAGTAGAAAAAGCAGGATAAAATTCACTGAAAAATTCAAATGGATGGCTAATACTAGCAACGATATGGGCTGGCTTATTCCCATCTCTCGTAACATGGCTCCATTCGCAAGCTTCAAAACTGGAAGAGAGCTTTACTATCTACCTCAGTAGCCATCCCATCACACCACAACATGCTGGTTTGCGCTTCATTTTTGTAGTAATCAATTCTAATTCCAATCCAAGGGAGATCCGACAAAATCCTCTTTCAACGCATCATTTGACTGCCCACCAAACTGATTCGAGTCCATCAATTTCCACATCCGGCAAGTACGTTGTGCATTTTGTGCCAAGGAAGAATGAGTTCTCGTCACCATTCCTAGAAATAAAACCGATCTCGTTCCCCTTATCCTCCAATACACCCGCATCACATTTGATCATGAGAAAACTAGTTTTGGGTTTTTTCATTTGCTCACTCCCTTTGATGATGGAATGCCAAGTGAAAGATGGAGTCTGCTTGTTTGGAACTTTTTGACCAAGATCCTACATTCGGACATAACCTCCCCCGGGTCAGTTGTGATTCCTTTGAACAATAGGAGATTTCAAGCTCTCTATATATGCCAGCATACAGTGGCCCACATCTCAAGATCTCCCACAGAAAGATCATGCGTCGTGTTGCATAAAACTTCCCATAACATATCCCTTCTACTTCCCCATTTGCGCAGGTGTGGAACATAGCTCTAGAATTTGTGCCTCGCATTGAAACAACGCATGGCAGATGGATTCTAGTACTATAGAGAGATTACACAAATTATCCAGGACAATATGACGCCTCCCAAGATTTTCCTTAACATGGAGGATATTTTAAATAAATTTTACTCCTGCTCTAGTAATGGGACATGTAAATTTCATACTCATAGCCTCCTCTTCCTGTATTGTGGTCATGGTAGGCAAGGGAACAACATAAACCTACCAGATTTGAACCCCAACGTCCGACTAATTTTTTATTCGACGCCCCTTCAGTAGATTCCACATCATTCTCAACGTTGTTGTCGTGGTGGTTGACATTCCAACATTGATTCATTTCCAGATTGACCGCAATTGGGTACCACGATTTGATGGAAGAGATATCTATTAAAAACAATATCGTCATAAGTGCAAAGAAGGTTGAGAAATTGGATGTCGAAGAGGATTCCTTTGTTAATGATGCTTGGAAAGACGGTTTTATAGAGGCGTCCGATGGCGGAAAATCAACGACTTCAACCTCATCGGCGAGAGACACATTTGTACTGTATCGTCGAGGATCTTGACAGAGATGAATTTTGAGGAACTGTTCCATGACATGGAGCAAGGATCACATCATCACATGCATCTAGTAATAGAATCATTACCTCTTAAAGCATTTTATCAAATACCTTGTGTGCAACATTAAACTCATCCATCATTATCAAGATCTGAATGAACAAAACACATATTTCATCAACACTATTTTCATTTGTGCAAAGCACAACTACCTACTATCAAAGTTGAATTGGAATTTCAAATAGAATTATTTAATATTCAATATTTAATAACATTCATCATAAATACTAACTAAATGTTCATAAATGTGTATAACTCATTTCATGAACTGTGATACCGAGATATTACAGAATTTGAAGTAATATCTTCAAACTTTTTGTGGAGAAACAAGAATCACAAACTAGGAATCGAAGGAATAGACATAAATTTAACTAAAAATACAACCAATAACAAGCAAATATGTATAGAAGACATGCTAAAATACATGAGATTGATGTGACAAAATAGACACACGCACATATCAAGTGAAACAAAATTAAAGAAAATATCAAAATATGGAATTTATTCAAAATTTTCTTCAGAAAATTTCAAAGCAAAGTGGCCTCAGTATAAACTTCAATAAAAGCTCTATTCAATTTTATAAAGGACTCCCGAGTTGCACACAAAGAAATCTAGCATCTCAATTAAACATGCCTATTACCACGAAACTGGAAAAATACCTAAAAATCCCTATTGTGAATGGTCGAGTTTGTAACAATCTTTTCGATGATTATATCTCCAATCTTAAAAAACAATTAGCTAAATGGAAAGCCAACTCATTATCTCAAGCTGGAAGAATCCAATTAATACAAACAAATCTCTCGTCAAAACTCAACCACTTGATGCAATGTTTCATTCTCCCAAAAGGTGTTTGTTTAGATATTGATGATATCCATAAGAAATTCTTTTGGAATAAACACAATGCTAATTTCCACCCTTTGATCAGTTGGGATAAAATATGCAAACCTAAAGATGAAGGTGGTGTTGGTCTGCGTCTTGCTTAGGAAAACAATGAAGCCCTACAAATGAAACTATTATGGCGACTTTTGAGTAATCCAAACTCCCTTTGGACTTCTATTATTTATGAAAAATATCTTGCCAATGCGGACATCCTTACTATTAAATAAAACCTTCATCTTCATGGCAGTTCAACAGTCTCCTCTCTATCAGAGATAAATTCAAAACTTTCATCAAATGGCAGGTTGGTAATGGTACTAAAATAAAATTTTGGATTGACAATTGACACCCCAACCTGGACCTTTCCTTGTATTTGGGTTCCAATGATAGGAATTCTCCTCTTAACCATTTTTGGACTCCTGATAGGCATTGGAACACTGAAATACTAAACGCTCTTTTACCACCTCACATTGTTGAGCAAATAAAAACAATTTACATTTCCTCCTTTTCTACAAATGACAAGATTATTTGGTCCCCTTCTAATGATGGTGATTTTTCTTCTCAATCAGCCTTCTATGCTTCTCGTTCTACTAGCAATAATTTTCTCCCATTTAATTTTTGGAATCTTGATTTACCCCCTAAATTTAACAATTTCCTCTGAAAAGCTTGCTCTAACTGCCTCCCTACTTCTGAAAGACTTATAGGTTCTTTCATCGAATCTTTGATCAATGCTCTCTTTGCCATTGTTCAGATGAGACCACTAACCACATTTTTTTCCTATTGTTCCTTCAATACTAATTTATTAAACTGGTTGGAAAGGAAAACTGGCTTTTCTTACTCCCTTACTGACTCTAGGGACTTTGTAACATCTATACAAAATTTTATGAACTCTAACACCAATACTCCCCTTGCTTTCCTTATTTGGTGGAATCTTTGGCAAACTATAAACAACATTATTTTCAGAAATGATGATAAACCTAGAATCACGTTGTTTCATTCTATCATTGTGCTCTGGCTCAGCTGGACTTATGGAATAAAAATGAAATCAGAAATCATCATAATAATCTTAGGAAGTCTCTCTCTTCATCGAAGAAGTCCACCTCAATCAACAAAAGCTAGAAAAAACCTCCTCGTAACTGGATTAAAATTAATTTTATTGGCTCTTTCAAAGATCATTATGAAATATGGCTTATATTTTTAGAAACCACACTAGCATAATTATTCATGCTGACACTTGCGAAGTTCATGCAAATAATGCTCTCCAGGTCGAAGCTTTAGCTGCTCTTGCAAGAGTTAAAGTTGTTGTTGGCTTGGGCTATCCTTTTTTCATACTTGAAGGCGACAACCTCACCGTAATTAATAGTCAGAAGCACATCTAGAAAGTGCCCTGGAATATTGACCCCGTCATTCAAGATATTCACAAGCTAGGGTCCACAATCCAGGCAATCAAGTTCAATCACGTAAAACGTACTAGGAACCAAGCAGCCGATTTCCTCGCTAAATCCAAATGGAAACAACCTCTGATCTCGGATGTTATAACTAACTTCAATTCTATTATCATGGCTGAAAGACATGATTTCCTGTATCGTCACTCTCCCTCTAGAGTTTGGGAATTTGTAAAGATCATCCATTTTGATGATTTAGGCCATCTTCCTTAAAAAGATGGTCCTTTGTATTGTATGTTAAAAAACACCAATCAAGGAAGAGAAACACATCCAATCAAGCACAAGAAGACGGAAAACACCATATTTCATGAGCTGCAACAATGGATAAAAGGGAATTGGGCAAGTGAGAAAGAACGCATATGATTAAGGAGAAAGGACACCTAATTTCTTGCTAAATAGACAAAAGTACCTCTACTTTAATTATATTATTAAACCAAAGATAAATGATTTGAACCATAAATTGAATATAATTAAAATGTTGATATGTGTTTGTGTATTATTGATAATTGTCTTTCAGTCATTAAATCAGCCGAAACACGCGCTATGCAAAACGATATACTATAGCACTTATTATTTCGAACAATCCTAAAACTAATTAATGATGTATTTTAGAGCAAGGGTCTAATCCGCAGGGAGACTTTTTTCTATCCTTATTATAAATGCAATCTCATTTATACAAATCCAAATAACAAAGTTTTTTTAATGGAATCTATAACTAGAAAATAATAACAAACGATTAATCTAATCAGATGGAGGAAGACCCTTAGTAAAGGATCGTGTCAGTATTTAGTAGTATTGGTGATCATAGCAAACCCAAAGACTCTAGCTTTCATGCATGTTGCTCTTACTCCTAGTCGAAATTAACTAGAAACTCAAACTGAGTATTCTAATCCTATCTACCTTACTTAACAATGAAAACGTCAATGATTCAAACTAACAAAGACAATAAGCAAAAAATGTGCAGGATATGATGGTAGAAAAGCTCAAATAGATACTAAACTAGTCTGTAATTCAAGTCTCTGCATGATAGACTAGTACAAATAGATCCTAGTACGACATGCATGCTTTGAATGAATAGAATGCTCAAGCGATACAATTTACCCTAGTAGTATGGCAAATCAAAACAAATCCTATGTGGTCACCCTAGAATTCAATCAATCTACCAAAAAATCATTCAATTCAAGAGACAGGAGACAACAATAGCATAGGTAGAAATTGGATAAACTCACATCTATAATCTACTGAGGAACATACCAAATATACGAAGAACAAGTTCTGGGATGGAGGTTGTTGTAGAATAAAATGATTATGGAAAACTAAGTCAAACTAACCTAATATACCTAAATCCTTCAACCCAAACTCTTTGCTGACATAAAATAAGAATAACCATTGGTCCAACAAAGCAAAGTCCAAAACTATCAAAGAGTATGGAAAAAACAAATAAAAGGCAAAAAATCTATCGAATGGAGCATCCGTGAAGGGAGGCCACAAATAGGGTAGTAGAAGCCAAAAGTTGAGAAAACCGGGATTTCTTCTACGAACTTGAGCGCCCACAGTTATTCAATTGCGGACGCCGATTGATCAGTCTTCGAATCCTTCAACTTCTTCAAATGATCTTTAATAAGTCTCGGTCTTCAATCTTCGTGTTCACATCTCCGTAGATCTCTATAAACTCCATAATATCAGAAAAAGGCCAGAATATGACATGGACCAAATATGCACTAATGTATCTCAAATCAACTATAAAAACATGATAAATTATGCCATTATACATGTTATAAACGTGT
>NW_027370811.1:0-33163 GCF_046119375.1 Phyllobates terribilis
AAAGGAGCTGGCATCTCACTCTCTTTGAATCTTCTTTATCATGCTAGGATTAACAGGAAAAAGCTAAAAATTTCAGAATTGCACCGTGCAATGTGGAGATATTACTGTTTGTGCATTTACAATATTCATTGATTTTTGCCATTGAAAAACATGTTTTTCATATACCAGAAATGTTTGAAGCTACTGACTGAATGAAAGGAGCTGGCATCTCACTCTCTTTGAATCTTCTTTATCATGCTAGGATTAACAGGAAAAAGCAAAAAATTTCAGATTTGCACCTTGCAATGTGGAGATATTACTGTTTGTGCATTTACAATATTCATTGATTTTTGCCATTGAAAAACATGTTTTTCATATACCAGAAATGTTTGAAGCTACTGACTGAATGAAAGGAGCTGGCATCTCACTCTCTTTGAATCTTCTTTATCATGCTAGGATTAACAGGAAAAAGCTAAAAATTTCAGAATTGCACCGTGCAATGTGGAGATATTACTGTTTGTGCATTTACAATATTCATTGATTTTTGCCATTGAAAAACATGTTTTTCATATACCAGAAATGTTTGAAGCTACTGACTGAATGAAAGGAGCTGGCATCTCACTCTCTTTGAATCTTCTTTATCATGCTAGGATTAGCAGGAAAAAGAAAAAAATTTCAGAATTGCACCTTGCAATGTGGAGATATTACTGTTTGTGCATTTACAATATTCATTGATTTTTGCCATTGAAAAACATGTTTTTCATATACCAGAAATGTTTGAAGCTACTGACTGAATGAAAGGAGCTGGCATCTCACTCTCTTTGAATCTTCTTTATCATGCTAGGATTAACAGGAAAAAGCTAAAAATTTCAGAATTGCACCGTGCAATGTGGAGATATTACTGTTTGTGCATTTACAATATTCATTGATTTTTGCCATTGAAAAACATGTTTTTCATATACCAGAAATGTTTGAAGCTACTGACTGAATGAAAGGAGCTGGCATCTCACTCTCTTTGAATCTTCTTTATCATGCTAGGATTAGCAGGAAAAAGCAAAAAATTTCAGAATTGCACCTTGCAATGTGGAGATATTACTGTTTGTGCATTTACAATATTCATTGATTTTTGCCATTGAAAAACATGTTTTTCATATACCAGAAATGTTTGAAGCTACTGACTGAATGAAAGGAGCTGGCATCTCACTCTCTTTGAATCTTCTTTATCATGCTAGGATTAACAGGAAAAAGCAAAAAATTTCAGAATTGCACCTTGCAATGTGGAGATATTACTGTTTGTGCATTTACAATATTCATTGATTTTTGCCATTGAAAAACATGTTTTTCATATACCAGAAATGTTTGAAGCTACTGACTGAATGAAAGGAGCTGGCATCTCACTCTCTTTGAATCTTCTTTATCATGCTAGGATTAACAGGAAAAAGCTAAAAATTTCAGAATTGCACCGTGCAATGTGGAGATATTACTGTTTGTGCATTTACAATATTCATTGATTTTTGCCATTGAAAAACATGTTTTTCATATACCAGAAATGTTTGAAGCTACTGACTGAATGAAAGGAGCTGGCATCTCACTCTCTTTGAATCTTCTTTATCATGCTAGGATTAGCAGGAAAAAGCAAAAAATTTCAGAATTGCACCTTGCAATGTGGAGATATTACTGTTTGTGCATTTACAATATTCATTGATTTTTGCCATTGAAAAACATGTTTTTCATATACCAGAAATGTTTGAAGCTACTGACTGAATGAAAGGAGCTGGCATCTCACTCTCTTTGAATCTTCTTTATCATGCTAGGATTAGCAGGAAAAAGCAAAAAATTTCAGAATTGCACCTTGCAATGTGGAGATATTACTGTTTGTGCATTTACAATATTCATTAATTTTTGCCATTGAAAAACGTCCAGAAATGTTTGAAGCTACTGACTGAATGAAAGGAGCTGGCATCTCACTCTCTTTGAATCTTCTTTATCATGCTAGGATTAACAGGAAAAAGCTAAAAATTTCAGAATTGCACCGTGCAATGTGGAGATATTACTGTTTGTGCATTTACAATATTCATTGATTTTTGCCATTGAAAAACATGTTTTTCATATACCAGAAATGTTTGAAGCTACTGACTGAATGAAAGGAGCTGGCATCTCTCTCTCTTTGAATCTTCTTTATCATGCTAGGATTAGCAGGAAAAAGCAAACAATTTCAGAATTGCACCTTGCAATGTGGAGATATTACTGTTTGTGCATTTACAATATTCATTGATTTTTGCCATTGAAAAACATGTTTTTCATATACCAGAAATGTTTGAAGCTACTGACTGAATGAAAGGAGCTGGCATCTCACTCTCTTTGAATCTTCTTTATCATGCTAGGATTAACAGGAAAAAGCTAAAAATTTCAGAATTGCACCTTGCAATGTGGAGATATTACTGTTTGTGCATTTACAATATTCATTGATTTTTGCCATTGAAAAACGTCCAGAAATGTTTGAAGCTACTGACTGAATGAAAGGAGCTGGCATCTCACTCTCTTTGAATCTTCTTTATCCTGCTAGGATTAGCAGGAAAAAGCAAAAAATTTCAGAATTGCACCTTGCAATGTGGAGATATTACTGTTTGTGCATTTACAATATTCATTGATTTTTGCCATTGAAAAACATGTTTTTCATATACCAGAAATGTTTGAAGCTACTGACTGAATGAAAGGAGCTGGCATCTCACTCTTTGAATCTTCTTTATCATGCTAGGATTAGCAGGAAAAAGCAAACAATTTCAGAATTGCACCTTGCAATGTGGAGATATTACTGTTTGTGCATTTACAATATTCATTGATTTTTGCCATTGAAAAACATGTTTTTCATATACCAGAAATGTTTGAAGCTACTGACTGAATGAAAGGAGCTGGCATCTCACTCTCTTTGAATCTTCTTTATCATGCTAGGATTAACAGGAAAAAGCTAAAAATTTCAGAATTGCACCGTGCAATGTGGAGATATTACTGTTTGTGCATTTACAATATTCATTGATTTTTGCCATTGAAAAACATGTTTTTCATATACCAGAAATGTTTGAAGCTACTGACTGAATGAAAGGAGCTGGCATCTCACTCTCTTTGAATCTTCTTTATCATGCTAGGATTAGCAGGAAAAAGCAAAAAATTTCAGAATTGCACCTTGCAATGTGGAGATATTACTGTTTGTGCATTTACAATATTCATTGATTTTTGCCATTGAAAAACATGTTTTTCATATACCAGAAATGTTTGAAGCTACTGACTGAATGAAAGGAGCTGGCATCTCACTCTCTTTGAATCTTCTTTATCATGCTAGGATTAGCAGGAAAAAGCAAAAAATTTCAGAATTGCACCTTGCAATGTGGAGATATTACTGTTTGTGCATTTACAATATTCATTAATTTTTGCCATTGAAAAACGTCCAGAAATGTTTGAAGCTACTGACTGAATGAAAGGAGCTGGCATCTCACTCTCTTTGAATCTTCTTTATCATGCTAGGATTAACAGGAAAAAGCTAAAAATTTCAGAATTGCACCGTGCAATGTGGAGATATTACTGTTTGTGCATTTACAATATTCATTGATTTTTGCCATTGAAAAACATGTTTTTCATATACCAGAAATGTTTGAAGCTACTGACTGAATGAAAGGAGCTGGCATCTCACTCTCTTTGAATCTTCTTTATCATGCTAGGATTAACAGGAAAAAGCAAAAAATTTCAGAATTGCACCTTGCAATGTGGAGATATTACTGTTTGTGCATTTACAATATTCATTGATTTTTGCCATTGAAAAACATGTTTTTCATATACCAGAAATGTTTGAAGCTACTGACTGAATGAAAGGAGCTGGCATCTCACTCTCTTTGAATCTTCTTTATCATGCTAGGATTATCAGGAAAAAGCTAAAAATTTCAGAATTGCACCGTGCAATGTGGAGATATTACTGTTTGTGCATTTACAATATTCATTGATTTTTGCCATTGAAAAACATGTTTTTCATATACCAGAAATGTTTGAAGCTACTGACTGAATGAAAGGAGCTGGCATCTCACTCTCTTTGAATCTTCTTTATCATGCTAGGATTAGCAGGAAAAAGCAAAAAATTTCAGAATTGCACCTTGCAATGTGGAGATATTACTGTTTGTGCATTTACAATATTCATTGATTTTTGCCATTGAAAAACATGTTTTTCATATACCAGAAATGTTTGAAGCTACTGACTGAATGAAAGGAGCTGGCATCTCACTCTCTTTGAATCTTCTTTATCATGCTAGGATTAACAGGAAAAAGCTAAAAATTTCAGAATTGCACCGTGCAATGTGGAGATATTACTGTTTGTGCATTTACAATATTCATTGATTTTTGCCATTGAAAAACATGTTTTTCATATACCAGAAATGTTTGAAGCTACTGACTGAATGAAAGGAGCTGGCATCTCACTCTCTTTGAATCTTCTTTATCATGCTAGGATTAGCAGGAAAAAGCAAAAAATTTCAGAATTGCACCTTGCAATGTGGAGATATTACTGTTTGTGCATTTACAATATTCATTGATTTTTGCCATTGAAAAACATGTTTTTCATATACCAGAAATGTTTGAAGCTACTGACTGAATGAAAGGAGCTGGCATCTCACTCTCTTTGAATCTTCTTTATCATGCTAGGATTAACAGGAAAAAGCAAAAAATTTCAGAATTGCACCTTGCAATGTGGAGATATTACTGTTTGTGCATTTACAATATTCATTGATTTTTGCCATTGAAAAACATGTTTTTCATATACCAGAAATGTTTGAAGCTACTGACTGAATGAAAGGAGCTGGCATCTCACTCTCTTTGAATCTTCTTTATCATGCTAGGATTAACAGGAAAAAGCTAAAAATTTCAGAATTGCACCGTGCAATGTGGAGATATTACTGTTTGTGCATTTACAATATTCATTGATTTTTGCCATTGAAAAACATGTTTTTCATATACCAGAAATGTTTGAAGCTACTGACTGAATGAAAGGAGCTGGCATCTCACTCTCTTTGAATCTTCTTTATCATGCTAGGATTAGCAGGAAAAAGCAAAAAATTTCAGAATTGCACCTTGCAATGTGGAGATATTACTGTTTGTGCATTTACAATATTCATTGATTTTTGCCATTGAAAAACATGTTTTTCATATACCAGAAATGTTTGAAGCTACTGACTGAATGAAAGGAGCTGGCATCTCACTCTCTTTGAATCTTCTTTATCATGCTAGGATTAGCAGGAAAAAGCAAAAAATTTCAGAATTGCACCTTGCAATGTGGAGATATTACTGTTTGTGCATTTACAATATTCATTAATTTTTGCCATTGAAAAACGTCCAGAAATGTTTGAAGCTACTGACTGAATGAAAGGAGCTGGCATCTCACTCTCTTTGAATCTTCTTTATCATGCTAGGATTAACAGGAAAAAGCTAAAAATTTCAGAATTGCACCGTGCAATGTGGAGATATTACTGTTTGTGCATTTACAATATTCATTGATTTTTGCCATTGAAAAACATGTTTTTCATATACCAGAAATGTTTGAAGCTACTGACTGAATGAAAGGAGCTGGCATCTCTCTCTCTTTGAATCTTCTTTATCATGCTAGGATTAGCAGGAAAAAGCAAACAATTTCAGAATTGCACCTTGCAATGTGGAGATATTACTGTTTGTGCATTTACAATATTCATTGATTTTTGCCATTGAAAAACATGTTTTTCATATACCAGAAATGTTTGAAGCTACTGACTGAATGAAAGGAGCTGGCATCTCACTCTCTTTGAATCTTCTTTATCATGCTAGGATTAACAGGAAAAAGCTAAAAATTTCAGAATTGCACCTTGCAATGTGGAGATATTACTGTTTGTGCATTTACAATATTCATTGATTTTTGCCATTGAAAAACGTCCAGAAATGTTTGAAGCTACTGACTGAATGAAAGGAGCTGGCATCTCACTCTCTTTGAATCTTCTTTATCCTGCTAGGATTAGCAGGAAAAAGCAAAAAATTTCAGAATTGCACCTTGCAATGTGGAGATATTACTGTTTGTGCATTTACAATATTCATTGATTTTTGCCATTGAAAAACATGTTTTTCATATACCAGAAATGTTTGAAGCTACTGACTGAATGAAAGGAGCTGGCATCTCACTCTTTGAATCTTCTTTATCATGCTAGGATTAGCAGGAAAAAGCAAACAATTTCAGAATTGCACCTTGCAATGTGGAGATATTACTGTTTGTGCATTTACAATATTCATTGATTTTTGCCATTGAAAAACATGTTTTTCATATACCAGAAATGTTTGAAGCTACTGACTGAATGAAAGGAGCTGGCATCTCACTCTCTTTGAATCTTCTTTATCATGCTAGGATTAACAGGAAAAAGCTAAAAATTTCAGAATTGCACCGTGCAATGTGGAGATATTACTGTTTGTGCATTTACAATATTCATTGATTTTTGCCATTGAAAAACATGTTTTTCATATACCAGAAATGTTTGAAGCTACTGACTGAATGAAAGGAGCTGGCATCTCACTCTCTTTGAATCTTCTTTATCATGCTAGGATTAGCAGGAAAAAGCAAAAAATTTCAGAATTGCACCTTGCAATGTGGAGATATTACTGTTTGTGCATTTACAATATTCATTGATTTTTGCCATTGAAAAACATGTTTTTCATATACCAGAAATGTTTGAAGCTACTGACTGAATGAAAGGAGCTGGCATCTCACTCTCTTTGAATCTTCTTTATCATGCTAGGATTAACAGGAAAAAGCAAAAAATTTCAGAATTGCACCTTGCAATGTGGAGATATTACTGTTTGTGCATTTACAATATTCATTGATTTTTGCCAATGAAAAACATGTTTTTCATATACCAGAAATGTTTGAAGCTACTGACTGAATGAAAGGAGCTGGCATCTCACTCTCTTTGAATCTTCTTTATCATGCTAGGATTAACAGGAAAAAGCAAAAAATTTCAGAATTGCACCTTGCAATGTGGAGATATTACTGTTTGTGCATTTACAATATTCATTGATTTTTGCCATTGAAAAACGTCCAGAAATGTTTGAAGCTACTGACTGAATGAAAGGAGCTGGCATCTCACTCTCTTTGAATCTTCTTTATCATGCTAGGATTAACAGGAAAAAGCTAAAAATTTCAGAATTGCACCGTGCAATGTGGAGATATTACTGTTTGTGCATTTACAATATTCATTGATTTTTGCCATTGAAAAACATGTTTTTCATATACCAGAAATGTTTGAAGCTACTGACTGAATGAAAGGAGCTGGCATCTCACTCTCTTTGAATCTTCTTTATCATGCTAGGATTAGCAGGAAAAAGCAAAAAATTTCAGAATTGCACCTTGCAATGTGGAGATATTACTGTTTGTGCATTTACAATATTCATTGATTTTTGCCATTGAAAAACATGTTTTTCATATACCAGAAATGTTTGAAGCTACTGACTGAATGAAAGGAGCTGGCATCTCACTCTCTTTGAATCTTCTTTATCATGCTAGGATTAACAGGAAAAAGCAAAAAATTTCAGAATTGCACCTTGCAATGTGGAGATATTACTGTTTGTGCATTTACAATATTCATTGATTTTTGCCATTGAAAAACATGTTTTTCATATACCAGAAATGTTTGAAGCTACTGACTGAATGAAAGGAGCTGGCATCTCACTCTCTTTGAATCTTCTTTATCATGCTAGGATTAACAGGAAAAAGCTAAAAATTTCAGAATTGCACCGTGCAATGTGGAGATATTACTGTTTGTGCATTTACAATATTCATTGATTTTTGCCATTGAAAAACATGTTTTTCATATACCAGAAATGTTTGAAGCTACTGACTGAATGAAAGGAGCTGGCATCTCACTCTCTTTGAATCTTCTTTATCATGCTAGGATTAGCAGGAAAAAGCAAAAAATTTCAGAATTGCACCTTGCAATGTGGAGATATTACTGTTTGTGCATTTACAATATTCATTGATTTTTGCCATTGAAAAACATGTTTTTCATATACCAGAAATGTTTGAAGCTACTGACTGAATGAAAGGAGCTGGCATCTCACTCTCTTTGAATCTTCTTTATCATGCTAGGATTAACAGGAAAAAGCTAAAAATTTCAGAATTGCACCGTGCAATGTGGAGATATTACTGTTTGTGCATTTACAATATTCATTGATTTTTGCCATTGAAAAACATGTTTTTCATATACCAGAAATGTTTGAAGCTACTGACTGAATGAAAGGAGCTGGCATCTCACTCTCTTTGAATCTTCTTTATCATGCTAGGATTAGCAGGAAAAAGCAAAAAATTTCAGAATTGCACCTTGCAATGTGGAGATATTACTGTTTGTGCATTTACAATATTCATTGATTTTTGCCATTGAAAAACATGTTTTTCATATACCAGAAATGTTTGAAGCTACTGACTGAATGAAAGGAGCTGGCATCTCACTCTCTTTGAATCTTCTTTATCATGCTAGGATTAACAGGAAAAAGCAAAAAATTTCAGAATTGCACCTTGCAATGTGGAGATATTACTGTTTGTGCATTTACAATATTCATTGATTTTTGCCATTGAAAAACATGTTTTTCATATACCAGAAATGTTTGAAGCTACTGACTGAATGAAAGGAGCTGGCATCTCACTCTCTTTGAATCTTCTTTATCATGCTAGGATTAACAGGAAAAAGCAAAAAATTTCAGAATTGCACCGTGCAATGTGGAGATATTACTGTTTGTGCATTTACAATATTCATTGATTTTTGCCATTGAAAAACATGTTTTTCATATACCAGAAATGTTTGAAGCTACTGACTGAATGAAAGGAGCTGGCATCTCACTCTCTTTGAATCTTCTTTATCATGCTAGGATTAGCAGGAAAAAGCAAAAAATTTCAGAATTGCACCTTGCAATGTGGAGATATTACTGTTTGTGCATTTACAATATTCATTAATTTTTGCCATTGAAAAACGTCCAGAAATGTTTGAAGCTACTGACTGAATGAAAGGAGCTGGCATCTCACTCTCTTTGAATCTTCTTTATCATGCTAGGATTAACAGGAAAAAGCTAAAAATTTCAGAATTGCACCGTGCAATGTGGAGATATTACTGTTTGTGCATTTACAATATTCATTGATTTTTGCCATTGAAAAACATGTTTTTCATATACCAGAAATGTTTGAAGCTACTGACTGAATGAAAGGAGCTGGCATCTCACTCTCTTTGAATCTTCTTTATCATGCTAGGATTAACAGGAAAAAGCAAAAAATTTCAGAATTGCACCTTGCAATGTGGAGATATTACTGTTTGTGCATTTACAATATTCATTGATTTTTGCCATTGAAAAACATGTTTTTCATATACCAGAAATGTTTGAAGCTACTGACTGAATGAAAGGAGCTGGCATCTCACTCTCTTTGAATCTTCTTTATCATGCTAGGATTAACAGGAAAAAGCTAAAAATTTCAGAATTGCACCGTGCAATGTGGAGATATTACTGTTTGTGCATTTACAATATTCATTGATTTTTGCCATTGAAAAACATGTTTTTCATATACCAGAAATGTTTGAAGCTACTGACTGAATGAAAGGAGCTGGCATCTCACTCTCTTTGAATCTTCTTTATCATGCTAGGATTAGCAGGAAAAAGCAAAAAATTTCAGAATTGCACCTTGCAATGTGGAGATATTACTGTTTGTGCATTTACAATATTCATTGATTTTTGCCATTGAAAAACATGTTTTTCATATACCAGAAATGTTTGAAGCTACTGACTGAATGAAAGGAGCTGGCATCTCACTCTCTTTGAATCTTCTTTATCATGCTAGGATTAACAGGAAAAAGCTAAAAATTTCAGAATTGCACCGTGCAATGTGGAGATATTACTGTTTGTGCATTTACAATATTCATTGATTTTTGCCATTGAAAAACATGTTTTTCATATACCAGAAATGTTTGAAGCTACTGACTGAATGAAAGGAGCTGGCATCTCACTCTCTTTGAATCTTCTTTATCATGCTAGGATTAGCAGGAAAAAGCAAAAAATTTCAGAATTGCACCTTGCAATGTGGAGATATTACTGTTTGTGCATTTACAATATTCATTGATTTTTGCCATTGAAAAACATGTTTTTCATATACCAGAAATGTTTGAAGCTACTGACTGAATGAAAGGAGCTGGCATCTCACTCTCTTTGAATCTTCTTTATCATGCTAGGATTAACAGGAAAAAGCAAAAAATTTCAGAATTGCACCTTGCAATGTGGAGATATTACTGTTTGTGCATTTACAATATTCATTGATTTTTGCCATTGAAAAACATGTTTTTCATATACCAGAAATGTTTGAAGCTACTGACTGAATGAAAGGAGCTGGCATCTCACTCTCTTTGAATCTTCTTTATCATGCTAGGATTAACAGGAAAAAGCTAAAAATTTCAGAATTGCACCGTGCAATGTGGAGATATTACTGTTTGTGCATTTACAATATTCATTGATTTTTGCCATTGAAAAACATGTTTTTCATATACCAGAAATGTTTGAAGCTACTGACTGAATGAAAGGAGCTGGCATCTCACTCTCTTTGAATCTTCTTTATCATGCTAGGATTAGCAGGAAAAAGCAAAAAATTTCAGAATTGCACCTTGCAATGTGGAGATATTACTGTTTGTGCATTTACAATATTCATTGATTTTTGCCATTGAAAAACATGTTTTTCATATACCAGAAATGTTTGAAGCTACTGACTGAATGAAAGGAGCTGGCATCTCACTCTCTTTGAATCTTCTTTATCATGCTAGGATTAGCAGGAAAAAGCAAAAAATTTCAGAATTGCACCTTGCAATGTGGAGATATTACTGTTTGTGCATTTACAATATTCATTAATTTTTGCCATTGAAAAACGTCCAGAAATGTTTGAAGCTACTGACTGAATGAAAGGAGCTGGCATCTCACTCTCTTTGAATCTTCTTTATCATGCTAGGATTAACAGGAAAAAGCTAAAAATTTCAGAATTGCACCGTGCAATGTGGAGATATTACTGTTTGTGCATTTACAATATTCATTGATTTTTGCCATTGAAAAACATGTTTTTCATATACCAGAAATGTTTGAAGCTACTGACTGAATGAAAGGAGCTGGCATCTCTCTCTCTTTGAATCTTCTTTATCATGCTAGGATTAGCAGGAAAAAGCAAACAATTTCAGAATTGCACCTTGCAATGTGGAGATATTACTGTTTGTGCATTTACAATATTCATTGATTTTTGCCATTGAAAAACATGTTTTTCATATACCAGAAATGTTTGAAGCTACTGACTGAATGAAAGGAGCTGGCATCTCACTCTCTTTGAATCTTATTTATCATGCTAGGATTAACAGGAAAAAGCTAAAAATTTCAGAATTGCACCGTGCAATGTGGAGATATTACTGTTTGTGCATTTACAATATTCATTGATTTTTGCCATTGAAAAACATGTTTTTCATATACCAGAAATGTTTGAAGCTACTGACTGAATGAAAGGAGCTGGCATCTCACTCTCTTTGAATCTTCTTTATCATGCTAGGATTAGCAGGAAAAAGCAAAAAATTTCAGAATTGCACCTTGCAATGTGGAGATATTACTGTTTGTGCATTTACAATATTCATTGATTTTTGCCATTGAAAAACATGTTTTTCATATACCAGAAATGTTTGAAGCTACTGACTGAATGAAAGGAGCTGGCATCTCACTCTCTTTGAATCTTCTTTATCATGCTAGGATTAACAGGAAAAAGCAAAAAATTTCAGAATTGCACCTTGCAATGTGGAGATATTACTGTTTGTGCATTTACAATATTCATTGAGTTTTGCCATTGAAAAACATGTTTTTCATATACCAGAAATGTTTGAAGCTACTGACTGAATGAAAGGAGCTGGCATCTCACTCTCTTTGAATCTTCTTTATCATGCTAGGATTAACAGGAAAAAGCAAAAAATTTCAGAATTGCACCTTGCAATGTGGAGATATTACTGTTTGTGCATTTACAATATTCATTGATTTTTGCCATTGAAAAACGTCCAGAAATGTTTGAAGCTACTGACTGAATGAAAGGAGCTGGCATCTCACTCTCTTTGAATCTTCTTTATCATGCTAGGATTAACAGGAAAAAGCTAAAAATTTCAGAATTGCACCGTGCAATGTGGAGATATTACTGTTTGTGCATTTACAATATTCATTGATTTTTGCCATTGAAAAACATGTTTTTCATATACCAGAAATGTTTGAAGCTACTGACTGAATGAAAGGAGCTGGCATCTCACTCTCTTTGAATCTTCTTTATCATGCTAGGATTAGCAGGAAAAAGCAAAAAATTTCAGAATTGCACCTTGCAATGTGGAGATATTACTGTTTGTGCATTTACAATATTCATTGATTTTTGCCATTGAAAAACATGTTTTTCATATACCAGAAATGTTTGAAGCTACTGACTGAATGAAAGGAGCTGGCATCTCACTCTCTTTGAATCTTCTTTATCATGCTAGGATTAACAGGAAAAAGCAAAAAATTTCAGAATTGCACCTTGCAATGTGGAGATATTACTGTTTGTGCATTTACAATATTCATTGATTTTTGCCATTGAAAAACATGTTTTTCATATACCAGAAATGTTTGAAGCTACTGACTGAATGAAAGGAGCTGGCATCTCACTCTCTTTGAATCTTCTTTATCATGCTAGGATTAACAGGAAAAAGCTAAAAATTTCAGAATTGCACCGTGCAATGTGGAGATATTACTGTTTGTGCATTTACAATATTCATTGATTTTTGCCATTGAAAAACATGTTTTTCATATACCATAAATGTTTGAAGCTACTGACTGAATGAAAGGAGCTGGCATCTCACTCTCTTTGAATCTTCTTTATCATGCTAGGATTAGCAGGAAAAAGCAAAAAATTTCAGAATTGCACCTTGCAATGTGGAGATATTACTGTTTGTGCATTTACAATATTCATTGATTTTTGCCATTGAAAAACATGTTTTTCATATACCAGAAATGTTTGAAGCTACTGACTGAATGAAAGGAGCTGGAATCTCACTCTCTTTGAATCTTCTTTATCATGCTAGGATTAACAGGAAAAAGCTAAAAATTTCAGAATTGCACCGTGCAATGTGGAGATATTACTGTTTGTGCATTTACAATATTCATTGATTTTTGCCATTGAAAAACATGTTTTTCATATACCAGAAATGTTTGAAGCTACTGACTGAATGAAAGGAGCTGGCATCTCACTCTCTTTGAATCTTCTTTATCATGCTAGGATTAGCAGGAAAAAGCAAAAAATTTCAGAATTGCACCTTGCAATGTGGAGATATTACTGTTTGTGCATTTACAATATTCATTGATTTTTGCCATTGAAAAACATGTTTTTCATATACCAGAAATGTTTGAAGCTACTGACTGAATGAAAGGAGCTGGCATCTCACTCTCTTTGAATCTTCTTTATCATGCTAGGATTAACAGGAAAAAGCAAAAAATTTCAGAATTGCACCTTGCAATGTGGAGATATTACTGTTTGTGCATTTACAATATTCATTGATTTTTGCCATTGAAAAACATGTTTTTCATATACCAGAAATGTTTGAAGCTACTGACTGAATGAAAGGAGCTGGCATCTCACTCTCTTTGAATCTTCTTTATCATGCTAGGATTAACAGGAAAAAGCTAAAAATTTCAGAATTGCACCGTGCAATGTGGAGATATTACTGTTTGTGCATTTACAATATTCATTGATTTTTGCCATTGAAAAACATGTTTTTCATATACCAGAAATGTTTGAAGCTACTGACTGAATGAAAGGAGCTGGCATCTCACTCTCTTTGAATCTTCTTTATCATGCTAGGATTAGCAGGAAAAAGCAAAAAATTTCAGAATTGCACCTTGCAATGTGGAGATATTACTGTTTGTGCATTTACAATATTCATTGATTTTTGCCATTGAAAAACATGTTTTTCATATACCAGAAATGTTTGAAGCTACTGACTGAATGAAAGGAGCTGGCATCTCACTCTCTTTGAATCTTCTTTATCATGCTAGGATTAGCAGGAAAAAGCAAAAAATTTCAGAATTGCACCTTGCAATGTGGAGATATTACTGTTTGTGCATTTACAATATTCATTAATTTTTGCCATTGAAAAACGTCCAGAAATGTTTGAAGCTACTGACTGAATGAAAGGAGCTGGCATCTCACTCTCTTTGAATCTTCTTTATCATGCTAGGATTAACAGGAAAAAGCAAAAAATTTCAGAATTGCACCTTGCAATGTGGAGATATTACTGTTTGTGCATTTACAATATTCATTGATTTTTGCCATTGAAAAACATGTTTTTCATATACCAGAAATGTTTGAAGCTACTGACTGAATGAAAGGAGCTGGCATCTCACTCTCTTTGAATCTTCTTTATCATGCTAGGATTAACAGGAAAAAGCTAAAAATTTCAGAATTGCACCGTGCAATGTGGAGATATTACTGTTTGTGCATTTACAATATTCATTGATTTTTGCCATTGAAAAACATGTTTTTCATATACCAGAAATGTTTGAAGCTACTGACTGAATGAAAGGAGCTGGCATCTCACTCTCTTTGAATCTTCTTTATCATGCTAGGATTAGCAGGAAAAAGCAAAAAATTTCAGAATTGCACCTTGCAATGTGGAGATATTACTGTTTGTGCATTTACAATATTCATTGATTTTTGCCATTGAAAAACATGTTTTTCATATACCAGAAATGTTTGAAGCTACTGACTGAATGAAAGGAGCTGGCATCTCACTCTCTTTGAATCTTCTTTATCATGCTAGGATTAACAGGAAAAAGCTAAAAATTTCAGAATTGCACCGTGCAATGTGGAGATATTACTGTTTGTGCATTTACAATATTCATTGATTTTTGCCATTGAAAAACATGTTTTTCATATACCAGAAATGTTTGAAGCTACTGACTGAATGAAAGGAGCTGGCATCTCACTCTCTTTGAATCTTCTTTATCATGCTAGGATTAGCAGGAAAAAGCAAAAAATTTCAGAATTGCACCTTGCAATGTGGAGATATTACTGTTTGTGCATTTACAATATTCATTGATTTTTGCCATTGAAAAACATGTTTTTCATATACCAGAAATGTTTGAAGCTACTGACTGAATGAAAGGAGCTGGCATCTCACTCTCTTTGAATCTTCTTTATCATGCTAGGATTAACAGGAAAAAGCAAAAAATTTCAGAATTGCACCTTGCAATGTGGAGATATTACTGTTTGTGCATTTACAATATTCATTGATTTTTGCCATTGAAAAACATGTTTTTCATATACCAGAAATGTTTGAAGCTACTGACTGAATGAAAGGAGCTGGCATCTCACTCTCTTTGAATCTTCTTTATCATGCTAGGATTAACAGGAAAAAGCTAAAAATTTCAGAATTGCACCGTGCAATGTGGAGATATTACTGTTTGTGCATTTACAATATTCATTGATTTTTGCCATTGAAAAACATGTTTTTCATATACCAGAAATGTTTGAAGCTACTGACTGAATGAAAGGAGCTGGCATCTCACTCTCTTTGAATCTTCTTTATCATGCTAGGATTAGCAGGAAAAAGCAAAAAATTTCAGAATTGCACCTTGCAATGTGGAGATATTACTGTTTGTGCATTTACAATATTCATTGATTTTTGCCATTGAAAAACATGTTTTTCATATACCAGAAATGTTTGAAGCTACTGACTGAATGAAAGGAGCTGGCATCTCACTCTCTTTGAATCTTCTTTATCATGCTAGGATTAGCAGGAAAAAGCAAAAAATTTCAGAATTGCACCTTGCAATGTGGAGATATTACTGTTTGTGCATTTACAATATTCATTAATTTTTGCCATTGAAAAACGTCCAGAAATGTTTGAAGCTACTGACTGAATGAAAGGAGCTGGCATCTCACTCTCTTTGAATCTTCTTTATCATGCTAGGATTAACAGGAAAAAGCTAAAAATTTCAGAATTGCACCGTGCAATGTGGAGATATTACTGTTTGTGCATTTACAATATTCATTGATTTTTGCCATTGAAAAACATGTTTTTCATATACCAGAAATGTTTGAAGCTACTGACTGAATGAAAGGAGCTGGCATCTCTCTCTCTTTGAATCTTCTTTATCATGCTAGGATTAGCAGGAAAAAGCAAACAATTTCAGAATTGCACCTTGCAATGTGGAGATATTACTGTTTGTGCATTTACAATATTCATTGATTTTTGCCATTGAAAAACATGTTTTTCATATACCAGAAATGTTTGAAGCTACTGACTGAATGAAAGGAGCTGGCATCTCACTCTCTTTGAATCTTCTTTATCATGCTAGGATTAACAGGAAAAAGCTAAAAATTTCAGAATTGCACCGTGCAATGTGGAGATATTACTGTTTGTGCATTTACAATATTCATTGATTTTTGCCATTGAAAAACATGTTTTTCATATACCAGAAATGTTTGAAGCTACTGACTGAATGAAAGGAGCTGGCATCTCACTCTCTTTGAATCTTCTTTATCATGCTAGGATTAGCAGGAAAAAGCAAAAAATTTCAGAATTGCACCTTGCAATGTGGAGATATTACTGTTTGTGCATTTACAATATTCATTGATTTTTGCCATTGAAAAACATGTTTTTCATATACCAGAAATGTTTGAAGCTACTGACTGAATGAAAGGAGCTGGCATCTCACTCTCTTTGAATCTTCTTTATCATGCTAGGATTAACAGGAAAAAGCAAAAAATTTCAGAATTGCACCTTGCAATGTGGAGATATTACTGTTTGTGCATTTACAATATTCATTGATTTTTGCCATTGAAAAACATGTTTTTCATATACCAGAAATGTTTGAAGCTACTGACTGAATGAAAGGAGCTGGCATCTCACTCTCTTTGAATCTTCTTTATCATGCTAGGATTAACAGGAAAAAGCAAAAAATTTCAGAATTGCACCTTGCAATGTGGAGATATTACTGTTTGTGCATTTACAATATTCATTGATTTTTGCCATTGAAAAACGTCCAGAAATGTTTGAAGCTACTGACTGAATGAAAGGAGCTGGCATCTCACTCTCTTTGAATCTTCTTTATCATGCTAGGATTAACAGGAAAAAGCTAAAAATTTCAGAATTGCACCGTGCAATGTGGAGATATTACTGTTTGTGCATTTACAATATTCATTGATTTTTGCCATTGAAAAACATGTTTTTCATATACCAGAAATGTTTGAAGCTACTGACTGAATGAAAGGAGCTGGCATCTCACTCTCTTTGAATCTTCTTTATCATGCTAGGATTAGCAGGAAAAAGCAAAAAATTTCAGAATTGCACCTTGCAATGTGGAGATATTACTGTTTGTGCATTTACAATATTCATTGATTTTTGCCATTGAAAAACATGTTTTTCATATACCAGAAATGTTTGAAGCTACTGACTGAATGAAAGGAGCTGGCATCTCACTCTCTTTGAATCTTCTTTATCATGCTAGGATTAACAGGAAAAAGCTAAAAATTTCAGAATTGCACCGTGCAATGTGGAGATATTACTGTTTGTGCATTTACAATATTCATTGATTTTTGCCATTGAAAAACATGTTTTTCATATACCAGAAATGTTTGAAGCTACTGACTGAATGAAAGGAGCTGGCATCTCACTCTCTTTGAATCTTCTTTATCATTCTAGGATTAGCAGGAAAAAGCAAAAAATTTCAGAATTGCACCTTGCAATGTGGAGATATTACTGTTTGTGCATTTACAATATTCATTGATTTTTGCCATTGAAAAACATGTTTTTCATATACCAGAAATGTTTGAAGCTACTGACTGAATGAAAGGAGCTGGCATCTCACTCTCTTTGAATCTTCTTTATCATGCTAGGATTAACAGGAAAAAGCAAAAAATTTCAGAATTGCACCTTGCAATGTGGAGATATTACTGTTTGTGCATTTACAATATTCATTGATTTTTGCCATTGAAAAACGTCCAGAAATGTTTGAAGCTACTGACTGAATGAAAGGAGCTGGCATCTCACTCTCTTTGAATCTTCTTTATCATGCTAGGATTAACAGGAAAAAGCTAAAAATTTCAGAATTGCACCGTGCAATGTGGAGATATTACTGTTTGTGCATTTACAATATTCATTGATTTTTGCCATTGAAAAACATGTTTTTCATATACCAGAAATGTTTGAAGCTACTGACTGAATGAAAGGAGCTGGCATCTCACTCTCTTTGAATCTTCTTTATCATGCTAGGATTAGCAGGAAAAAGCAAAAAATTTCAGAATTGCACCTTGCAATGTGGAGATATTACTGTTTGTGCATTTACAATATTCATTGATTTTTGCCATTGAAAAACATGTTTTTCATATACCAGAAATGTTTGAAGCTACTGACTGAATGAAAGGAGCTGGCATCTCACTCTCTTTGAATCTTCTTTATCATGCTAGGATTAACAGGAAAAAGCAAAAAATTTCAGAATTGCACCTTGCAATGTGGAGATATTACTGTTTGTGCATTTACAATATTCATTGATTTTTGCCATTGAAAAACATGTTTTTCATATACCAGAAATGTTTGAAGCTACTGACTGAATGAAAGGAGCTGGCATCTCACTCTCTTTGAATCTTCTTTATCATGCTAGGATTAACAGGAAAAAGCTAAAAATTTCAGAATTGCACCGTGCAATGTGGAGATATTACTGTTTGTGCATTTACAATATTCATTGATTTTTGCCATTGAAAAACATGTTTTTCATATACCAGAAATGTTTGAAGCTACTGACTGAATGAAAGGAGCTGGCATCTCACTCTCTTTGAATCTTCTTTATCATGCTAGGATTAACAGGAAAAAGCTAAAAATTTCAGAATTGCACCGTGCAATGTGGAGATATTACTGTTTGTGCATTTACAATATTCATTGATTTTTGCCATTGAAAAACATGTTTTTCATATACCAGAAATGTTTGAAGCTACTGACTGAATGAAAGGAGCTGGCATCTCACTCTCTTTGAATCTTCTTTATCATGCTAGGATTAGCAGGAAAAAGCAAAAAATTTCAGAATTGCACCTTGCAATGTGGAGATATTACTGTTTGTGCATTTACAATATTCATTGATTTTTGCCATTGAAAAACATGTTTTTCATATACCAGAAATGTTTGAAGCTACTGACTGAATGAAAGGAGCTGGCATCTCACTCTCTTTGAATCTTCTTTATCATGCTAGGATTAACAGGAAAAAGCAAAAAATTTCAGAATTGCACCTTGCAATGTGGAGATATTACTGTTTGTGCATTTACAATATTCATTGATTTTTGCCATTGAAAAACATGTTTTTCATATACCAGAAATGTTTGAAGCTACTGACTGAATGAAAGGAGCTGGCATCTCACTCTCTTTGAATCTTCTTTATCATGCTAGGATTAACAGGAAAAAGCAAAAAATTTCAGAATTGCACCTTGCAATGTGGAGATATTACTGTTTGTGCATTTACAATATTCATTGATTTTTGCCATTGAAAAACGTCCAGAAATGTTTGAAGCTACTGACTGAATGAAAGGAGCTGGCATCTCACTCTCTTTGAATCTTCTTTATCATGCTAGGATTAACAGGAAAAAGCTAAAAATTTCAGAATTGCACCGTGCAATGTGGAGATATTACTGTTTGTGCATTTACAATATTCATTGATTTTTGCCATTGAAAAACATGTTTTTCATATACCAGAAATGTTTGAAGCTACTGACTGAATGAAAGGAGCTGGCATCTCACTCTCTTTGAATCTTCTTTATCATGCTAGGATTAGCAGGAAAAAGCAAAAAATTTCAGAATTGCACCTTGCAATGTGGAGATATTACTGTTTGTGCATTTACAATATTCATTGATTTTTGCCATTGAAAAACATGTTTTTCATATACCAGAAATGTTTGAAGCTACTGACTGAATGAAAGGAGCTGGCATCTCACTCTCTTTGAATCTTCTTTATCATGCTAGGATTAACAGGAAAAAGCTAAAAATTTCAGAATTGCACCGTGCAATGTGGAGATATTACTGTTTGTGCATTTACAATATTCATTGATTTTTGCCATTGAAAAACATGTTTTTCATATACCAGAAATGTTTGAAGCTACTGACTGAATGAAAGGAGCTGGCATCTCACTCTCTTTGAATCTTCTTTATCATTCTAGGATTAGCAGGAAAAAGCAAAAAATTTCAGAATTGCACCTTGCAATGTGGAGATATTACTGTTTGTGCATTTACAATATTCATTGATTTTTGCCATTGAAAAACATGTTTTTCATATACCAGAAATGTTTGAAGCTACTGACTGAATGAAAGGAGCTGGCATCTCACTCTCTTTGAATCTTCTTTATCATGCTAGGATTAACAGGAAAAAGCAAAAAATTTCAGAATTGCACCTTGCAATGTGGAGATATTACTGTTTGTGCATTTACAATATTCATTGATTTTTGCCATTGAAAAACGTCCAGAAATGTTTGAAGCTACTGACTGAATGAAAGGAGCTGGCATCTCACTCTCTTTGAATCTTCTTTATCATGCTAGGATTAACAGGAAAAAGCTAAAAATTTCAGAATTGCACCGTGCAATGTGGAGATATTACTGTTTGTGCATTTACAATATTCATTGATTTTTGCCATTGAAAAACATGTTTTTCATATACCAGAAATGTTTGAAGCTACTGACTGAATGAAAGGAGCTGGCATCTCACTCTCTTTGAATCTTCTTTATCATGCTAGGATTAGCAGGAAAAAGCAAAAAATTTCAGAATTGCACCTTGCAATGTGGAGATATTACTGTTTGTGCATTTACAATATTCATTGATTTTTGCCATTGAAAAACATGTTTTTCATATACCAGAAATGTTTGAAGCTACTGACTGAATGAAAGGAGCTGGCATCTCACTCTCTTTGAATCTTCTTTATCATGCTAGGATTAACAGGAAAAAGCTAAAAATTTCAGAATTGCACCGTGCAATGTGGAGATATTACTGTTTGTGCATTTACAATATTCATTGATTTTTGCCATTGAAAAACATGTTTTTCATATACCAGAAATGTTTGAAGCTACTGACTGAATGAAAGGAGCTGGCATCTCACTCTCTTTGAATCTTCTTTATCATTCTAGGATTAGCAGGAAAAAGCAAAAAATTTCAGAATTGCACCTTGCAATGTGGAGATATTACTGTTTGTGCATTTACAATATTCATTGATTTTTGCCATTGAAAAACATGTTTTTCATATACCAGAAATGTTTGATGCTACTGACTGAATGAAAGGAGCTGGCATCTCACTCTCTTTGAATCTTCTTTATCATGCTAGGATTAGCAGGAAAAAGCAAAAAATTTCAGAATTGCACCTTGCAATGTGGAGATATTACTGTTTGTGCATTTACAATATTCATTGATTTTTGCCATTGAAAAACATGTTTTTCATATACCAGAAATGTTTGAAGCTACTGACTGAATGAAAGGAGCTGGCATCTCACTCTCTTTGAATCTTCTTTATCATGCTAGGATTAGCAGGAAAAAGCAAAAAATTTCAGAATTGCACCTTGCAATGTGGAGATATTACTGTTTGTGCATTTACAATATTCATTGATTTTTGCCATTGAAAAACATGTTTTTCATATACCAGAAATGTTTGAAGCTACTGACTGAATGAAAGGAGCTGGCATCTCACTCTCTTTGAATCTTCTTTATCATGCTAGGATTAACAGGAAAAAGCAAAAAATTTCAGAATTGCACCTTGCAATGTGGAGATATTACTGTTTGTGCATTTACAATATTCATTGATTTTTGCCATTGAAAAACATGTTTTTCATATACCAGAAATGTTTGAAGCTACTGACTGAATGAAAGGAGCTGGCATCTCACTCTCTTTGAATCTTCTTTATCATGCTAGGATTAACAGGAAAAAGCAAAAAATTTCAGAATTGCACCTTGCAATGTGGAGATATTACTGTTTGTGCATTTACAATATTCATTGATTTTTGCCATTGAAAAACGTCCAGAAATGTTTGAAGCTACTGACTGAATGAAAGGAGCTGGCATCTCACTCTCTTTGAATCTTCTTTATCATGCTAGGATTAACAGGAAAAAGCAAAAAATTTCAGAATTGCACCTTGCAATGTGGAGATATTACTGTTTGTGCATTTACAATATTCATTGATTTTTGCCATTGAAAAACATGTTTTTCATATACCAGAAATGTTTGAAGCTACTGACTGAATGAAAGGAGCTGGCATCTCACTCTCTTTGAATCTTCTTTATCATGCTAGGATTAACAGGAAAAAGCAAAAAATTTCAGAATTGCACCTTGCAATGTGGAGATATTACTGTTTGTGCATTTACAATATTCATTGATTTTTGCCATTGAAAAACATGTTTTTCATATACCAGAAATGTTTGAAGCTACTGACTGAATGAAAGGAGCTGGCATCTCACTCTCTTTGAATCTTCTTTATCATGTTAGGATTAACAGGAAAAAGCTAAAAATTTCAGAATTGCACCGTGCAATGTGGAGATATTACTGTTTGTGCATTTACAATATTCATTGATTTTTGCCATTGAAAAACATGTTTTTCATATACCAGAAATGTTTGAAGCTACTGACTGAATGAAAGGAGCTGGCATCTCACTCTCTTTGAATCTTCTTTATCATTCTAGGATTAGCAGGAAAAAGCAAAAAATTTCAGAATTGCACCTTGCAATGTGGAGATATTACTGTTTGTGCATTTACAATATTCATTGATTTTTGCCATTGAAAAACATGTTTTTCATATACCAGAAATGTTTGAAGCTACTGACTGAATGAAAGGAGCTGGCATCTCACTCTCTTTGAATCTTCTTTATCATGCTAGGATTAACAGGAAAAAGCTAAAAATTTCAGAATTGCACCGTGCAATGTGGAGATATTACTGTTTGTGCATTTACAATATTCATTGATTTTTGCCATTGAAAAACATGTTTTTCATATACCAGAAATGTTTGAAGCTACTGACTGAATGAAAGGAGCTGGCATCTCACTCTCTTTGAATCTTCTTTATCATACTAGGATTAGCAGGAAAAAGCAAAAAATTTCAGAATTGCACCTTGCAATGTGGAGTTATTACTGTTTGTGCATTTACAATATTCATTGATTTTTGCCATTGAAAAACGTCCAGAAATGTTTGAAGCTACTGACTGAATGAAAGGAGCTGGCATCTCACTCTCTTTGAATCTTCTTTATCATGCTAGGATTAGCAGGAAAAAGCAAACAATTTCAGAATTGCACCTTGCAATGTGGAGATATTACTGTTTGTGCATTTACAATATTCATTGATTTTTGCTATTGAAAAACATGTTTTTCATATACCAGAAATGTTTGAAGCTACTGACTGAATGAAAGGAGCTGGCATCTCACTCTCTTTGAATCTTCTTTATCATGCTAGGATTAGCAGGAAAAAGCAAAAAATTTCAGAATTGCACCTTGCAATGTGGAGATATTACTGTTTGTGCATTTACAATATTCATTGATTTTTGCCATTGAAAAACATGTTTTTCATATACCAGAGATGTTTGAAGCTACTGACTGAATGAAAGGAGCTGGCATCTCACTCTCTTTGAATCTTCTATATCATGCTAGGATTAACAGGAAAAAGCAAAAAATTTCAGAATTGCACCTTGCAATGTGGAGATATTACTGTTTGTGCATTTACAATATTCATTGATTTTTGCCATTGAAAAACATGTTTTTCATATACCAGAAATGTTTGAAGCTACTGACTGAATGAAAGGAGCTGGCATCTCACTCTCTTTGAATCTTCTTTATCATGCTAGGATTAACAGGAAAAAGCAAAAAATTTCAGAATTGCACCTTGCAATGTGGAGATATTACTGTTTGTGCATTTACAATATTCATTGATTTTTGCCATTGAAAAACGTCCAGTAATGTTTGAAGCTACTGACTGAATGAAAGGAGCTGGCATCTCACTCTCTTTGAATCTTCTTTATCATGCTAGGATTAACAGGAAAAAGCTAAAAATTTCAGAATTGCACCGTGCAATGTGGAGATATTACTGTTTGTGCATTTACAATATTCATTGATTTTTGCCATTGAAAAACATGTTTTTCATATACCAGAAATGTTTGAAGCTACTGACTGAATGAAAGGAGCTGGCATCTCACTCTCTTTGAATCTTCTTTATCATGCTTGGATTAGCAGGAAAAAGCAAAAAATTTCAGAATTGCACCTTGCAATGTGGAGATATTACTGTTTGTGCATTTACAATATTCATTGATTTTTGCCATTGAAAAACATGTTTTTCATATACCAGAAATGTTTGAAGCTACTGACTGAATGAAAGGAGCTGGCATCTCACTCTCTTTGAATCTTCTTTATCATGCTAGGATTAACAGGAAAAAGCAAAAAATTTCAGAATTGCACCTTGCAATGTGGAGATATTACTGTTTGTGCATTTACAATATTCATTGATTTTTGCCATTGAAAAACGTCCAGAAATGTTTGAAGCTACTGACTGAATGAAAGGAGCTGGCATCTCACTCTCTTTGAATCTTCTTTATCATGCTAGGATTAACAGGAAAAAGCTAAAAATTTCAGAATTGCACCTTGCAATGTGGAGATATTACTGTTTGTGCATTTACAATATTCATTGATTTTTGCCATTGAAAAACATGTTTTTCATATACCAGAAATGTTTGAAGCTACTGACTGAATGAAAGGAGCTGGCATCTCACTCTCTTTGAATCTTCTTTATCATGCTTGGATTAGCAGGAAAAAGCAAAAAATTTCAGAATTGCACCTTGCAATGTGGAGATATTACTGTTTGTGCATTTACAATATTCATTGATTTTTGCCATTGAAAAACATGTTTTTCATATACCAGAAATGTTTGAAGCTACTGACTGAATGAAAGGAGCTGGCATCTCACTCTCTTTGAATCTTCTTTATCATGCTAGGATTAACAGGAAAAAGCAAAAAATTTCAGAATTGCACCTTGCAATGTGGAGATATTACTGTTTGTGCATTTACAATATTCATTGATTTTTGCCATTGAAAAACATGTTTTTCATATACCAGAAATGTTTGAAGCTACTGACTGAATGAAAGGAGCTGGCATCTCACTCTCTTTGAATCTTCTTTATCATGCTAGGATTAACAGGAAAAAGCTAAAAATTTCAGAATTGCACCGTGCAATGTGGAGATATTACTGTTTGTGCATTTACAATATTCATTGATTTTTGCCATTGAAAAACATGTTTTTCATATACCAGAAATGTTTGAAGCTACTGACTGAATGAAAGGAGCTGGCATCTCACTCTCTTTGAATCTTCTTTATCATTCTAGGATTAGCAGGAAAAAGCAAAAAATTTCAGAATTGCACCTTGCAATGTGGAGATATTACTGTTTGTGCATTTACAATATTCATTGATTTTTGCCATTGAAAAACATGTTTTTCATATACCAGAAATGTTTGAAGCTACTGACTGAATGAAAGGAGCTGGCATCTCACTCTCTTTGAATCTTCTTTATCATGCTAGGATTAACAGGAAAAAGCTAAAAATTTCAGAATTGCACCGTGCAATGTGGAGATATTACTGTTTGTGCATTTACAATATTCATTGATTTTTGCCATTGAAAAACATGTTTTTCATATACCAGAAATGTTTGAAGCTACTGACTGAATGAAAGGAGCTGGCATCTCACTCTCTTTGAATCTTCTTTATCATGCTAGGATTAGCAGGAAAAAGCAAAAAATTTCAGAATTGCACCTTGCAATGTGGAGTTATTACTGTTTGTGCATTTACAATATTCATTGATTTTTGCCATTGAAAAACGTCCAGAAATGTTTGAAGCTACTGACTGAATGAAAGGAGCTGGCATCTCACTCTCTTTGAATCTTCTTTATCATGCTAGGATTAGCAGGAAAAAGCAAAAAATTTCAGAATTGCACCTTGCAATGTGGAGATATTACTGTTTGTGCATTTACAATATTCATTGATTTTTGCCATTGAAAAACATGTTTTTCATATACCAGAAATGTTTGAAGCTACTGACTGAATGAAAGGAGCTGGCATCTCACTCTCTTTGAATCTTCTTTATCATGCTAGGATTAGCAGGAAAAAGCAAAAATTTCCGAATTGCACCTTGCAATGTGGAGATATTACTGTTTGTGCATTTACAATATTCATTGATTTTTGCCATTGAAAAACATGTTTTTCATATACCAGAAATGTTTGAAGCTACTGACTGAATGAAAGGAGCTGGCATCTCACTCTCTTTGAATCTTCTTTATCATGCTAGGATTAGCAGGATAAAGCAAAAAATTTCAGAATTGCACCTTGCAATGTGGAGATATTACTGTTTGTGCATTTACAATATTCATTGATTTTTGCCATTGAAAAACATGTTTTTCATATACCAGAAATGTTTGAAGCTACTGACTGAATGAAAGGAGCTGGCATCTCACTCTCTTTGAATCTTCTTTATCATGCTAGGATTAACAGGAAAAAGCAAAAAATTTCAGAATTGCACCTTGCAATGTGGAGATATTACTGTTTGTGCATTTACAATATTCATTGATTTTTGCCATTGAAAAACATGTTTTTCATATACCAGAAATGTTTGAAGCTACTGACTGAATGAAAGGAGCTGGCATCTCACTCTCTTTGAATCTTCTTTATCATGCTAGGATTAACAGGAAAAAGCTAAAAATTTCAGAATTGCACCGTGCAATGTGGAGATATTACTGTTTGTGCATTTACAATATTCATTGATTTTTGCCATTGAAAAACATGTTTTTCATATACCAGAAATGTTTGAAGCTACTGACTGAATGAAAGGAGCTGGCATCTCACTCTCTTTGAATCTTCTTTATCATGCTAGGATTAGCAGGAAAAAGCAAAAAATTTCAGAATTGCACCTTGCAATGTGGAGTTATTACTGTTTGTGCATTTACAATATTCATTGATTTTTGCCATTGAAAAACGTTATATCCAGAAATGTTTGAAGCTACTGACTGAATGAAAGGAGCTGGCATCTCACTCTCTTTGAATCTTCTTTATCATGCTAGGATTAGCAGGAAAAAGCAAACAATTTCAGAATTGCACCTTGCAATGTGGAGATATTACTGTTTGTGCATTTACAATATTCATTGATTTTTGCCATTGAAAAACATGTTTTTCATATACCAGAAATGTTTGAAGCTACTGACTGAATGAAAGGAGCTGGCATCTCACTCTCTTTGAATCTTCTTTATCATGCTAGGATTAGCAGGAAAAAGCAAAAAATTTCAGAATTGCACCTTGCAATGTGGAGATATTACTGTTTGTGCATTTACAATATTCATTGATTTTTGCCATTGAAAAACATGTTTTTCATATACCAGAGATGTTTGAAGCTACTGACTGAATGAAAGGAGCTGGCATCTCACTCTCTTTGAATCTTCTATATCATGCTAGGATTAACAGGAAAAAGCAAAAAATTTCAGAATTGCACCTTGCAATGTGGAGATATTACTGTTTGTGCATTTACAATATTCATTGATTTTTGCCATTGAAAAACATGTTTTTCATATACCAGAAATGTTTGAAGCTACTGACTGAATGAAAGGAGCTGGCATCTCACTCTCTTTGAATCTTCTTTATCATGCTAGGATTAACAGGAAAAAGCAAAAAATTTCAGAATTGCACCTTGCAATGTGGAGATATTACTGTTTGTGCATTTACAATATTCATTGATTTTTGCCATTGAAAAACGTCCAGTAATGTTTGAAGCTACTGACTGAATGAAAGGAGCTGGCATCTCACTCTCTTTGAATCTTCTTTATCATGCTAGGATTAACAGGAAAAAGCTAAAAATTTCAGAATTGCACCGTGCAATGTGGAGATATTACTGTTTGTGCATTTACAATATTCATTGATTTTTGCCATTGAAAAACATGTTTTTCATATACCAGAAATGTTTGAAGCTACTGACTGAATGAAAGGAGCTGGCATCTCACTCTCTTTGAATCTTCTTTATCATGCTTGGATTAGCAGGAAAAAGCAAAAAATTTCAGAATTGCACCTTGCAATGTGGAGATATTACTGTTTGTGCATTTACAATATTCATTGATTTTTGCCATTGAAAAACATGTTTTTTCATATACCAGAAATGTTTGAAGCTACTGACTGAATGAAAGGAGCTGGCATCTCACTCTCTTTGAATCTTCTTTATCATGCTAGGATTAACAGGAAAAAGCAAAAAATTTCAGAATTGCACCTTGCAATGTGGAGATATTACTGTTTGTGCATTTACAATATTCATTGATTTTTGCCATTGAAAAACGTTTTCCCAGAAATGTTTGAAGCTACTGACTGAATGAAAGGAGCTGGCATCTCACTCTCTTTGAATCTTCTTTATCATGCTAGGATTAGCAGGAAAAAGCAAAAAAATTTCAGAATTGCACCTTGCAATGTGGAGATATTACTGTTTGTGCATTTACAATATTCATTGATTTTTGCCATTGAAAAACATGTTTTTCATATACCAGAAATGTTTGAAGCTACTGACTGAATGAAAGGAGCTGGCATCTCACTCTTTGAATCTTCTTTATCATGCTAGGATTAGCAGGAAAAAGCAAACAAATTTCAGAATTGCACCTTGCAATGTGGAGATATTACTGTTTGTGCATTTACAATATTCATTGATTTTTGCCATTGAAAAACATGTTTTTCATATACCAGAAATGTTTGAAGCTACTGACTGAATGAAAGGAGCTGGCATCTCACTCTCTTTGAATCTTCTTTATCATGCTAGGATTAACAGGAAAAAGCTAAAAATTTCAGAATTGCACCGTGCAATGTGGAGATATTACTGTTTGTGCATTTACAATATTCATTGATTTTTGCCATTGAAAACATGTTTTCATATACCAGAAATGTTTGAAGCTACTGACTGAATGAAAGGAGCTGGCATCTCACTCTCTTTGAATCTTCTTTATCATGCTAGGATTAGCAGGAAAAAGCAAAAAATTTCAGAATTGCACCTTGCAATGTGGAGATATTACTGTTTGTGCATTTACAATATTCATTGATTTTTGCCATTGAAAAACATGTTTTTCATATACCAGAAATGTTTGAAGCTACTGACTGAATGAAAGGAGCTGGCATCTCACTCTCTTTGAATCTTCTTTATCATGCTAGGATTAGCAGGAAAAAGCTAAAAATTTCAGAATTGCACCGTGCAATGTGGAGATATTACTGTTTGTGCATTTACAATATTCATTGATTTTTGCCATTGAAAAACATGTTTTTCATATACCAGAAATATTTGAAGCTACTGACTGAATGAAAGGAGCTGGCATCTCACTCTCTTTGAATCTTCTTTATCATGCTAGGATTAGCAGGAAAAAGCAAACAATTTCAGAATTGCACCTTGCAATGTGGAGATATTACTGTTTGTGCATTTACAATATTCATTGATTTTTGCCATTGAAAAACATGTTTTTCATATACCAGAAATGTTTGAAGCTACTGACTGAATGAAAGGAGCTGGCATCTCACTCTCTTTGAATCTTCTTTATCATGCTAGGATTAGCAGGAAAAAGCAAAAAATTTCAGAATTGCACCTTGCAATGTGGAGATATTACTGTTTGTGCATTTACAATATTCATTGATTTTTGCCATTGAAAAACATGTTTTTCATATACCAGAGATGTTTGAAGCTACTGACTGAATGAAAGGAGCTGGCATCTCACTCTCTTTGAATCTTCTTATATCATGCTAGGATTAACAGGAAAAAGCAAAAATTTCAGAATTGCACCTTGCAATGTGGAGATATTACTGTTTGTGCATTTACAATATTCATTGATTTTTGCCATTGAAAAACATGTTTTTCATATACCAGAAATGTTTGAAGCTACTGACTGAATGAAAGGAGCTGGCATCTCACTCTCTTTGAATCTTCTTTATCATGCTAGGATTAACAGGAAAAAGCAAAAAATTTCAGAATTGCACCTTGCAATGTGGAGATATTACTGTTTGTGCATTTACAATATTCATTGATTTTGCCATTGAAAAACGTCCAGTAATGTTTGAAGCTACTGACTGAATGAAAGGAGCTGGCATCTCACTCTCTTTGAATCTTCTTTATCATGCTAGGATTAACAGGAAAAAGCTAAAAATTTCAGAATTGCACCTTGCAATGTGGAGATATTACTGTTTGTGCATTTACAATATTCATTGATTTTTGCCATTGAAAAACATGTTTTTCATATACCAGAAATGTTTGAAGCTACTGACTGAATGAAAGGAGCTGGCATCTCACTCTCTTTGAATCTTCTTTATCATGCTTGGATTAGCAGGAAAAAGCAAAAAATTTCAGAATTGCACCTTGCAATGTGGAGATATTACTGTTTGTGCATTTACAATATTCATTGATTTTTGCCATTGAAAAACATGTTTTTCATATACCAGAAATGTTTGAAGCTACTGACTGAATGAAAGGAGCTGGCATCTCACTCTCTTTGAATCTTCTTTATCATGCTAGGATTAACAGGAAAAAGCAAAAAATTTCAGAATTGCACCTTGCAATGTGGAGATATTACTGTTTGTGCATTTACAATATTCATTGATTTTTGCCATTGAAAAACATGTTTTTTCTATAACCAGAAATGTTTGAAGCTACTGACTGAATGAAAGGAGCTGGCATCTCACTCTCTTTGAATCTTCTTTATCATGCTAGGATTAGCAGGAAAAAGCAAAAAATTTCAGAATTGCACCTTGCAATGTGGAGATATTACTGTTTGTGCATTTACAATATTCATTGATTTTTGCCATTGAAAAACATGTTTTTCATATACCAGAAATGTTTGAAGCTACTGACTGAATGAAAGGAGCTGGCATCTCACTCTCTTTGAATCTTCTTTATCATGCTAGGATTAGCAGGAAAAAGCAAACAATTTCAGAATTGCACCTTGCAATGTGGAGATATTACTGTTTGTGCATTTACAATATTCATTGATTTTTGCCATTGAAAAACATGTTTTTTCATATACCAGAAATGTTTGAAGCTACTGACTGAATGAAAGGAGCTGGCATCTCACTCTCTTTGAATCTTCTTTATCATGCTAGGATTAACAGGAAAAAGCTAAAAATTTCAGAATTGCACCGTGCAATGTGGAGATATTACTGTTTGTGCATTTACAATATTCATTGATTTTTGCCATTGAAAAACATGTTTTTCATATACCAGAAATGTTTGAAGCTACTGACTGAATGAAAGGAGCTGGCATCTCACTCTCTTTGAATCTTCTTTATCATGCTAGGATTAGCAGGAAAAAGCAAAAATTTCAGAATTGCACCTTGCAATGTGGAGATATTACTGTTTGTGCATTTACAATATTCATTGATTTTTGCCATTGAAAAACATGTTTTTCATATACCAGAAATGTTTGAAGCTACTGACTGAATGAAAGGAGCTGGCATCTCACTCTCTTTGAATCTTCTTTATCATGCTAGGATTAACAGGAAAAAGCAAAAAATTTCAGAATTGCACCTTGCAATGTGGAGATATTACTGTTTGTGCATTTACAATATTCATTGATTTTTGCCATTGAAAAACATGTTTTTCATATACCAGAAATGATTTGAAGCTACTGACTGAATGAAAGGAGCTGGCATCTCACTCTCTTTGAATCTTCTTTATCATGCTAGGATTAGCAGGAAAAAGCAAAAAATTTCAGAATTGCACCTTGCAATGTGGAGATATTACTGTTTGTGCATTTACAATATTCATTGATTTTTGCCATTGAAAAACATGTTTTTCATATACCAGAAATGTTTGAAGCTACTGACTGAATGAAAGGAGCTGGCATCTCACTCTCTTTGAATCTTCTTTATCATGCTAGGATTAACAGGAAAAAGCAAAAAATTTCAGAATTGCACCTTGCAATGTGGAGATATTACTGTTTGTGCATTTACAATATTCATTGATTTTTGCCATTGAAAAACATGTTTTTCATATACCAGAAATGTTTGAAGCTACTGACTGAATGAAAGGAGCTGGCATCTCACTCTCTTTGAATCTTCTTTATCATGCTAGGATTAACAGGAAAAAGCTAAAAATTTCAGAATTGCACCGTGCAATGTGGAGATATTACTGTTTGTGCATTTACAATATTCATTGATTTTTGCCATTGAAAAACATGTTTTTTCATATACCAGAAATGTTTGAAGCTACTGACTGAATGAAAGGAGCTGGCATCTCACTCTCTTTGAATCTTCTTTATCATGCTAGGATTAGCAGGAAAAAGCAAAAAATTTCAGAATTGCACCTTGCAATGTGGAGATATTACTGTTTGTGCATTTACAATATTCATTGATTTTTGCCATTGAAAAACATGTTTTTCATATACCAGAAATGTTTGAAGCTACTGACTGAATGAAAGGAGCTGGCATCTCACTCTCTTTGAATCTTCTTTATCATGCTAGGATTAACAGGAAAAAGCTAAAAATTTCAGAATTGCACCGTGCAATGTGGAGATATTACTGTTTGTGCATTTACAATATTCATTGATTTTGCCATTGAAAAACATGTTTTTCATATACCAGAAATGTTTGAAGCTACTGACTGAATGAAAGGAGCTGGCATCTCACTCTCTTTGAATCTTCTTTATCATGCTAGGATTAGCAGGAAAAAGCAAAAAATTTCAGAATTGCACCTTGCAATGTGGAGATATTACTGTTTGTGCATTTACAATATTCATTGATTTTTGCCATTGAAAAACATGTTTTTCATATACCAGAAATGTTTGAAGCTACTGACTGAATGAAAGGAAGCTGGCATCTCACTCTCTTTGAATCTTCTTTATCATGCTAGGATTAACAGGAAAAGCAAAAAATTTCAGAATTGCACTTTGCAGTGTGGAGATATTACTGTTTGTGCATTTACAATATTCATTGATTTTGCCATTGAAAAACATGTTTTTTCATATACCAGAAATGTTTGAAGCTACTGACTGAATGAAAGGAGCCTGGCCATCTCACTCTCTTTGAATCTTTCTTTATCATGCTAGGATTAACAGGAAAAAGCTAAAAAAATTTC